>NW_005187704.1:139616-150452 GCF_000239375.1 Pundamilia nyererei | reverse complement strand
TTTTTTTTTATCACAAGTCATCCTCAAAAACTTGTCCTTGTGTTTTGACATATAGATTTTTCACAGTGGAAAATTAAAACAGCCCTTTTCTACATGTTATACATTTAAATGCAGGTTAATTGGAAACACATTATGCATGTTAACTGAAAATGAGCATAATAATTGCAGTCTGAACGGAATATATAATTGTAGAGTGTATTGTTGTTCTTTCTCACATTTTGGCAATAAGTAATCTCAGCAGATGAGACTTACAGGCTTTGCTGATAGCAAATCCATTATCAGGTCAAAACTAATGATATCAGCCAATAAAACAAAAACAAAAAATAGAAGAACAAAGGTTGTATGTTTTCTTTGCTTGCTAGGATGCGGGTTTTAGCATTTGGCCAATTTTCTATTTAGAATTTTTTATATTATCCATATCTGTTTGTTACATTTTATAATTGTTTGCAATCAATACATTTTTGCTTTTTATGTTCTTGATTTCCTACTGAATTAACTGTTTTTGATTTCATATTAAACGCCCCTTAAAAACCTATGTAAAACTATGTAAAACTATGCAAAACTATGTAAAACTATGCAAAATCAGAATCTGGAAAGACTCAGTAATTGCAAAATAATTCTTACAATTATACAAGTGCAGCCCAAAGTGATTGGTAATTGTATTAAATTACCAACACGTGAAAAATGTGATTTGGCGGTGTTTAAAAAAATCGAATTACATTTGTAAACAATGATTTCTCTCGTTAATTACCAAAGCCATATCATTATGCTTATCGTTATCATATCTTCACTGAAAAACAAACATTATGATAATTCTTCAACAAACATTAATAAAAAAGAAAACAAAATCTCGAAAGCATGTGACGCCTTTTTGTCGACACTACAGTGATCGTTGAGGAAAGGCTGTGAGTGATCACTAATTACTGCGGTGCATTCACTCATCACCGTGACAGATGTGTGATGTGTGAATGAGTGTGGGTGTAAGCAAATGCATTTAGCAAGTGCTTTAATTTGTGTTTTCTACCTCAGTGCAGCATTGTTGCAAATTTGTAGAAAACGTGTGTGAGTTGCATCACACATGGGTTATGCAAAGTTTGTTACACCTGGAAGAATAACAGAAGCATTTAAAAAATGTTCCCCATACAATCGCTACGATGCCACAATACTGAGATCTATAATTAACGTACGCAGCTGACAGGTCATTTTAGATCTGATTCTCTGGCCTTCTTTCACACTCTCTTTCACAAATGTATAATAAGTTAATTTAGTTTAAATGGACTTAATGGGCAGATTCAATTACTGCCATGCCAAAGTCCCAGAGCAGCATCAGTGATGACAGGATTACAGCTGAAGTAGCGCCAAGCAGTTGTCAGAGCGGAGACACGTCTTTGCTGCAAGAAATATTAGGTCCGCAAGTGAATTTCAGTTCAGATGCAAAAGAAATGCTATGTGGGTGGGAAAATGATTCCAGGAAAAGAGGTGGAGAGATTCTAAGACTCCCAATCAGAGAAAAAGAGGATTGCTGCGGCACCGTTCAGGATAAAAATATGTATGAAGTTTATTCTTGGAGGAGTTCAGCAAGCAAAATAGACCCTGATGGAGACTTGGAGTTGATTCACTTTGGCCTATTTTGCTTGCCGAATTGCTCCAAGAATAAACATGTTACATGATTTTATCCTCAGCAATCCTCTTTTTTTTTTTAAATATTGAGCTTGTGTTTGCTATACTGATGGTGGATAAGCCAGTTCTGATGAACTCCCAATAATACCTTATTAGAATCAAAGACTAATTTGTAAGATAGTGACAACAAAATGGTCAGCTGGTAGGTTCTGCTTTTATCCTGATGCATTTAGTCAACTAAAAGAACTCTAAAATGCTGCTGATAATAACACCTAAAACCAAATGCTCTGCCTCCTGGAAGGAGTCTAAATGTCCTCAAAGGGAAGTGAAAAGCATTTCAAGAAAGGTCAAATACATGAAATATTAGAGGATCTCTTGAAGAGTAGACCATCCTCTCAGAAACCAAACCAGTGGTCACGACTCTGAAGCTGAAAGTCTGCTACTTCACACAGCTCAGCAGACCGACTAAAGAGAAACCTGTGCCTCATAACAGTAACAACAAAGCAGAAAAAGAGAGAGATAATGAAGTCAAACCTTGGCAAACAGCGCCCCCTTGGCCGCCAGTGCATCTTCCCCTCTGCCATTGGGGTAGCACTCGTATCGTGCATCCAGGATTGGGTAGCGGCTTGCCAGCATGAGCCCACTGTTCAGGAATTTGAACCTGGAGCAGCAGCCTTTCCAGCCATACCGCCCAACATCGCTCAGGATGTAGGGAAAATAGCGATGCAGCTGGCGCCGTAGTCTAGTAGTCGATCCATGGTCAAATACCTCCTGTAGAGCCAGGAAATCCAAGTTGGCAGGGAAAAAGGCAGAGATGTCATGGTCGAATGTTTCATCTCCGTGGCGGCGTTTTCGACCTGGGCGCTTGAATATTGATGTGCGTGGGACATGAGAGAGAGTATTGTTGGAGGATATCCCTATCCCGCCATCACTTCCATGGTAACGAGCAAGGGACTCACGAGAAGCAGTCATGCTGCCCGTGTCTGCCCCTCCGTGCTCTCCAGGCCGGTGGTTCCCTGTCTCCGCCTCCTCTTCCTGGGGGTCTGGCTCTGGAGCACTGATGCTAATTTGAACCCCTGAGGTGTGAAGCGGACAGTCTGTTGCGGGTTTTGGCTGGGTCCCATCCCCATGCATGGGACAGTCATGATGACCAGGAGCACTCTGAGCTACTGTGGAATGCATGGGGCAGTCTGGAGCCTCCCCTGAGGTGTGAATGGGACAGTCTGAGCTGCTTTTAGTCTCCCCTTGGTGGAGAGGGCATTCTGCTGTAGTGTCTGCCCCATCAGGGTGCACAGGGCATTCAGCAGAGCCCTGGTCATTCACAGAAGGGTGAACGGGGCAGTCAGTGGCACCTGAGGGGTGAATCGGGCACTCGGTGGCAGGTTCAGTTTCGGTGTCGGCTGGGCCATTGATTGTGTGTGTTTGGTCTGGACGTTGGTCCAACGATGAGGTACGGCGGAAACCTGTGGCAAGGCTGCTGAAGGACGCCGCACTGATAAACATAACAGAAACAATATGAACATAGAGGCATTTACTGCAGATAAGTGCAGAGGGAAGTTTGGATTGATCTCTCCATACCTGATAGAAGTGTTGGTAGGTGAGTCAATGTAGATTTTAATCTGAGGTCGGCTGGCACCATTGCGGATCCTCTTCCCTACCTCCCGTGCTCTCCGGTGGGTGTCTGACAGGTTGTTAAACCTTGCTAGGGAGTCAGGCAGAAGGCAAACATTGGCACTGCAGAAACAGAAGCTTCTGCCCTGTGGCCTCCATTCCCCAATTCCAGCACCTGCTTGACCTTGTTCAGCCTGGTGTTTGTCTGGCCTAGACAAGACAGAAAAAAAACAACCTTTAAATGCAAATATAATACCAGAAGAAAAATAGGGCAATAGTAGCAAAAGCATTTTTTTAAAAGAAGCAAGGAAATTTTTCCCATATTTCTTTTTTCAAAAGATATACTTAGAGAACCATTTTATTCTACCTTCATCTTGAGCCTACACTCATTGAGAGTAATATCATACTGGTCATCTAACTCTGAGCAATATTAAAGAAATCCAGATACTTCAAACACAGGGTCTTATAGCCATAAGGAAGCTAATCAAATGCAAATACTTTTTAAAGCAGAATCTCTCAAAGCAATTAGCTGCTGAGCAGTTTTGAGGTTTCTGCTTATTAACCTTATTATATCAGTAATGTAGTCTAAAGAAATGGATTACATTTCTGTCACTTAAAGAGATGTGTCTACATAGACATATGCAGTTAGGACCATTTGTATTTGGGTATTAAAACAGTTTTTTAAATTTTGTATCTGTGCACAAGAACAGTGAATTTAATAAATAAATAATAAAATAAATAATTTCAGAACCTGAACCATTTACTTTAGTTTTTTCTTCAGTAACTGTAAAGCTTCTCTGTTGAGTTCTGATCAGTTGGCTGACTTGTCATTCAAGAATATCCAATTTATTTGCCTTGACAAACTCTTGGGTTTGTTTTTGCTGTGAGGCAACATCTGATGAGTTTTGCAGCAGATAGCTGAACCTGCGCAAAGTATAGAGCTGTCTACACTTCAGACTTTGCTAAAATAAACAGTAGTGATTTTGTTCCACTTGTAGGAACAAACTTGTTCCACTTGTAGTTGACCCCATGATACTAAGTTTTATTCTAACATGATCAACATTTTAAATATGATCTATTCAACCCAGAACAGGTAGTTTTGGTGCCTAAAGCACCAAAGTGCCACAGTGCACATAAGCTCCATAAACACAATCAGTAACTTAAACTAACAAGAACTGAAGGCTCATAATCAACAATGTTGGCTACGAGTAAAACTAAGAAAACCTAAAACAACCAAACAGACCAGAAACAGATAAAAAAAATTGGATTCACATCTTCTTCTTAAACGGTCCTTTGTTGTCAGTTTTTCAGCAGGTGTTTGTGGGGGTGTGATGAGTAGAATTATACTCATGTGCTTTTCAGCTTTTAAAAATCTTTTCTATTTGGAATTTATTTTCCCCCAATTCTCCAAAGGTCTCACCAACATCAGAGTGTGAAAGATGTTAACTTAAAATTAACATCTGCCCTTCCTGGGGGGAAACTCATCAAATAATAGGAAATTAAGACAAAAAGTTTAGTTACTGTACATATTACAGTAACTAAACACAGGGCGACCGTATCTGTAACCGGAAGGTCGCCGGTTCAATCCCCGGGCTCTCTGTCCTGGTCGTTGTGTCCTTGGGCAAGACACTTTACCCTACTGGTGTTGGCCAGAGGGGCCGATGGCGCGATATGGCAGCCTCACTTCTGTCAGTCTGCCCCAGGGCAGCTGTGACTACAACTGTAGCTACCTCCACCAGTGTGTGAATGTGAATGAATAATGGCATTGTAAAGTGCTTTGGGTTCCTTGAAAAGCGCTATATAAATCCAATCCATTATTATATTTCCTCACATTGTGCCAAACTGTTTATTTGTTAATTGGTAGAATAAAGTTATAGTATTCTTGATCATATCTAACTCTGTTAAGGTAGAAAAATAGTGCATCTAAGTTGGATTTAAGTAGATTCTTTTTTGTTGTTGTATCTTAAAACCCTTTGCTGGTGAGATGGGGTTATAATAATACTACTACACTACCAGTCCAAAGTTTGGACACATCTGGCCACCCAAACTTGGTGCTGTATACTTTGATGCAATGAAATGTTGAATTGTAGAGCCTGGTCTTTGATGAGTGTTATGAAAATACTGTTGAGACAAACTTGTTTTCATGCAGAAATCTTTCAGGAGTTGTCAGTAGCATGAAATACAAATACATTCATTATGTGAGATGTTTTTGCAGCATATCAAGAATAACAAAGGTATACGTAAATTCAGTAAGTTCTTAGGATGTCGTGTTATCCAATTTTCTTTTTACCATCTTTCAGATAAGAACACAGTGAATTCTGTACTATCACCAAGCAGCTAGGCTGTCCTTGAGACTCTGTGGAGAAAAATAAACTGTATCAAACAGTTATGTCAGTGTACCCCACAAGGTGCAACCGGGCCTTACAGCTTTTAGCCCTTCTCATAATAATAGTGCGATTTTAATTATAGAGGGTTTAGGAATAAAAACAGACATGCACACATCATAGCAGCCTGTCTGTTTTTTGTTTTTGTTTTTAACTGTTTTACTCTCAAATGATTATTATGTGATGTACACATACTATGTATTACATTTTCTATTTTCACTCTACCATTTCTACTCTACCCCCTCTTTATGCTTCTGGCCCTGAACTCTACTGCCATCGGTGCTTTTTACCTTTTTAAAGACGTTATCCATGAATATACAATAAACTGTTACTAGGTGACTGTTGAAACAATGCTTAAAATACTAGAAACTCACATTTTACATTTGTCATCTCTAAACTGCTAATTATAGGAAGATCGTGCTGCTGTCCCACAGCAAACAGAGCTAAATACTGTATTTCCCATTTTGTGGTTATGGCGGGTTGCCACTGGGGTGGGTGTTTGGATAACGAAACACCCACTGAGAGCTGATGGAGTCTTGCAGCTGGAAAGCAGACCCACGAGCAAACTATTTACACAAGATAATGACTTCATTTTCTCCTTCTTGAAATAGCCAACCCCTGTGAACAACTGGCTCTATAGATAAAAAATGAAGCATGACTCTACAACTGCTCGGCCCATTTTTCCCGTTACATTGATCCAGGGCCTCATTTTCATTCACAGTTTAGTTGAAAGCCAGTCTAAAATGTGTAAACCGGTATAAAGTGCGTTCATCCAGTCATCTTTAAACTGAACCACTACAAGGACAAAGAAAGGCCTACATGGTTGGCTGTAGGTCTGCCCTCCTCACCTGTAGAAACCTTAAGCAGGAAAAGATTGTGTTACCTTAAAACAGTTAGGTCACTCTACATAATACTGTCTAAAGATGGTCTAAAGTAAAAGACACTACATCCTTACAAAATCAGATATTATGTACAGTGCTGTGAAAAAGCATTTTTGCAGTTTTGTCACACTTACATGTTTCAGATTAAACAAATAAAATATAAAACAGAAGTAAATAAAAAAGGCGTTTTTTAAATGATGCTATGATTTATTAATGGAAAAAAACTACCCAGCCTACCTGGACCTTGGCAGTGAGAACTAGTATTAAGCATTTGTAATAAGTTCAAACAAGTCTTTCATATCTCTGTGGACCTGTTTAAGGTCATGCCAAAGCATCTCAATTTGGCCAGGCCACTATGAAACCTTCACTCTTGGAGTAGTTTTGCTAGGCTGGCCACTCCGTCACCACTATTCCAATTTTTTTTTTTTACATAGGGCTAGGTAAGGTTGGATAGCGTTTTTTTAATAAATGAAATCATCTAAAAACTGTACTATGTACTTGTTTGGGTAACTTTGTCTATTAGGATGTGATTAATGATCTGAAACCTTTAAATGTTTAAATCAAGTTTGGTAAAAATACTTTTTCAGAGCCCTGTAAATTCACAGAAACAGCAGCAGTGATAAATAATATAGCCATGTTGGCACTAACCTGCAGTAGGTGTACAGGTAGGGCTGGCGGATTGCCTGCAGGGGAGCCCAGATGATGAAGCCCAGCAGAGCAAAGGGCAAGGAGGCGAGGAGGAGGAGCAGGTAAAGGGGTGCGGAGATCAGCACACATAACGTGAGGAAGGAGCAGGGGTCCTGGGAGCGCTGTCGCTTCTCCAGCGAGGTGGCCACACAGGACGCCAGGAGCCGGTCCAGGAACCAGTAGCAGGGAAACACCAGGCTCCACGACAAGCCATCCAAGAAGTGCAGACAGGCACTGGAATACGGGGTGATGTGGAGGACCATCTCTTTCCTTCTTTCTCTCTCTTTCTGTCTGTCACTTTCTCCTCACCTTGCACGTCCACGCCCACATACACTATAATCAATCACAAAATCTCTTCCACTAATTACATAAGCAGAAATAAATGAAAAAAGATCAGACTCAAATGTAGACCCTCCCCCATTCCTTGGAGAAAGGAACACTACATGGTTTGGATGATTTCTATCTTCACAGGAAAGCTTATCTCAGTCTTGCTGCCCCTCCCTCAGTAATTACACCCTCCACAGGAGGGGTCAAGGAGCGCAGTCTCGAGGTAGGCAGTTGTCATGATGAAAGCTATTCCCTTGATGACGGATCTATGATTGCGAGGACTCAAACCACCTCTGCAGGGGGTATCCACTCAACATCAGCATTTCCTCCAAACCTGAAGAAAGAAGCACATCGACAGAGGAAAGGCGGGAGAGAAGGAAAAAGAAGCAGGGGATCAGTAATTGACTTTATTCCACTGGGAGTGAAACTCATACATGTCAGAATGACTGTAATTGCATAATAACAGCACATCCCCACAGAGGCTTGTAAGCTACAGGCAAAATTATTTACTGTAGTTTGTCTCGTCTTACAAGAAGAAAGAATAATGCATGACAGCGAGTACGACATACTCCTGACAACAACACATTATGGGATGTATTTTTTTGAAGCTATTTCAGAAGACAAGCAGTTGATCAGACTGTGGTCATACTACTGGGGTGTGGGTGGGTTGGAGATGAATAGTGGGCAGGCTAAAACAGGTTAAATGGCGGCAGCTGCACGAGATAGTCAGTTGGATGTGCAGAAGGAGCAATCGGCTGATGTGGGTTGGCACTAAAATCAGCTGATTTGCATGGATGGCAGCTAAACTTGACTTTGTAGCCTGCTTACACTTATGTTGCATCTACACTGGAAGTGATTTGTTTATCGGACATCACTTTGAAGCTACCGGCAGGTCGCTTACAGACATTCCAGTAACCTAGAAAACAACTTTATGTATTTACTACCACGCCATGAGCCAATCAATGGCATTTGCCATTCTCACTGGTAGCTGTTTCAGTCACTCGCCTGCAAGTTTAATAAAGTCTGGCCCACTTTCATTGTCAGCAGTGCTGCAGTAACAGGTCCACTTAAAAGTGTTGTGTTTGATTCTGAAAAGATAACACATTTATATTCCTCATGGAAAAGTAAGTATATACAAAAAAAGGAGAAAAGGTGACTTGCATTTGAAAATTTCTCAGAACATAAATATTATATAAACTAAAGAGTTGAAAGATACGATGATATTAACGACTACAAAGCTCCTGAAGCTGAAACAAAGAGATTTCTTAGTGCACGAGCACACACAAATCCACTACCACAGAAATTTTTGGCCCGCAGTGTTTAAATAATTTAAAGTCTATGTTTAAATAGGAGAAGGGCTGTGGAAACAGCTCATCGTGGAATCAGTAATTGTTGTTACAAAAGGGTATCACAAAGGAAAGGACATTAACCACGTCGTTCTTCCTGCCCGCAGATGACTTAACCAGAAATTCCAACCCTAAATGCTTTTTAATCAACTTTAATATCAGCATAGGCAACAGAGGGAAGAGAATTGATCCCAACGACATGAATAAGTAATGACTAGATTAATTCATTCATGTCAACAGGCGAGTTTAGGAAGACAAAGAGAGTGCTGACCTTGGTGTAACATCATATGCCCAGCAGAGAAGGGCAGTGGAACAACTCATGCTTTTGAATGAACCTTGTCTCATTTGCTGTGCAACAAGACAACTATAAACTTGCTGTAACCGTGGAGAAATGCTGCGTGCATATTATACTCACAATCCATATTAAAGCAGAAAGTAGGTAAAGCAATTCTGACAAAGCTCACCAAATGAATGAAACTTTTCATTCTGTATTTGGACTGTATAATCACACCTCCACAGGTCCGCAGACAGCACAGGCTGTCACGTATTCATCTTTCTTTTTGTCAAGGGTCTGCTTTTTTAAAATCTATTTAGGATAGAAGACTTTCCAGCAAAACATGTCTGTGGGAGCTGTTTGTCACCACTGTCTACTATTTTCTCCCCAAATGAAGCTCTTTTGTTAGACAGGCTCATTCTCTGAATAGGACATCTCTCCCAGAATTACCACCTCTTCCATCCTTGTAATCTTCTTGTGTAGGGTCGAAACCTTTGTATACTGTAATGATTCGTATTATGACAGAGGAGCTGCCTGTGCTACTACTTGCTGACTTCCTGCTGCGATGGTTGACCTGAAAAGATATAAAGAGATGACCTGCTGACTCACCAGTGGGCATAAGGGGCATATGACGGCAGTGTTTTACTGACTGTCTTTAAGTCTAACATGTGGAAGTCCACACTTCAATTCTCACTGGACATATGGAGAAAAGAGGTAGCACTTTTTGGGATTAAACTTTGCAGCACTTTTAAAAAAAAACTTTGGTCGGCCATGAACTAAGCATTACACCTTAAAACTGTGAGCTAACCTGTCCATAGGCTGAATGGCACCGGTGAGGCAGACAGGTGTACTGAGAAAGGCGACTTTAGCCATTATTTGCTAGGCCTCACCAAGTCACTGAACAGGACCCATCTTCCTTGGTTTTGTTTTTGATGAAATTATGTGATAAATAACGTGACCTTCAGTGCTATAGAGCATATTTTTAGTATTTTTGTATTGTGCACTCAAAAACCAGTGGGTGACATCCCTGTGGCATCTTGTATGTCTGGTTAAGTATGGTTTAAAGGGAGTTTATATGATTATATTTTGAAATAACAAGCATAATAAAAAACATTTATTATGCTCCAAATACTATATTTCCATATCTATTTTTAGTTCACTTTCTCAAAAAAGCAAGCAGACAGAAGATAGCACCCTCACCCCTTTTCATCCATCCATCATCCATCCATCTACCCATTTATTATTTATCCATGTATCATCCACTGACCCATCCTTCATTTATCCATTTTCTAGCCATTGATCCAACCATCCATGGACTGGTAAATGGTAAATGTTTCTTATAATGAGAAATGATTCTTATATAGAGCTTTTCTACTCTCGTGGAGTACTCAAAGGCCTCTATACAACATGCCGCATTCACCCATACACACAAGCACTGTTGTCTATACTTTGCAGTGCTTTCTAACTAACATTCATACACATTTATACTCCGATGGATGCATCAGAGAGCAAGTGGGGGTTAGTATCTTGCCCAAGGATATTTGGCATGCAGACTGGAGAGCCAGGGATTGAACCACCAACCTTCTGATCAGCAGCTGAGCTCCTCTACCTGAGCTACAGCCACCTAATCTCATCCATCATTCATCCATTGATCCATCCATCATGTATCCATCTCCATCCATCCTTTCATCCATCCATCCATCCAT
>NW_005187704.1:129166-139537 GCF_000239375.1 Pundamilia nyererei | reverse complement strand
CATCCATCCATTGATCCATCCATCCTTCATTTATCATTCTCTAGCCATTGATCCATTCATCATCCATCCATGTCTCTGTCCATTCATCCATCCATCCATCCATCCATGACCTCATCAACTCATTGAAGAGGTATGATTTTAGTCAACCAAACTTTTTAAACCTTGCAGTGTTACAGCACACATTACAACACTGTTTATTGTATCTTTAAGATATACGACAGAAGGTAATTATTTCATTGTTCTCAAATATCGATGAAACTTTGATATGCATTTAGAATAAGCAAAAGGAAGAGCAAGCAGAGAGTGAATAAACAAAAAGGAAGCAAACAGAGAGCTTACCCCCTGCACAAAAACTCTAATCCAGACAAATTCACTCATTGCACTGACTCCATGCCGCCTGGCATTTAAGCCGCAATTTGCAGCCACTGCTCATTAAAATGTGCTATTTCTGGCTGCTCGTTTTAGGTTTCAGGAAGAAAAAAAATACATGGATAATTCAAAACTCACTCATGCAAGAAAATCCTCTCACTACTTTCTGCTAGACTTGCTCGTGTTCAAATTCGGATTCATCAGCCTCTCACTGGCATAAGCAAGTCAATATTAGCAGGTTTAAGTATCATAACTCAACTCCAAACAATTCAATATTAACAGTTGCATAATAAAACTCAAGCAGCACAGCTAGGACGAGAGGTGCAAGTACGACAATCACACAGAGAAAGTTACAGTCTACAGCAGTTTATATGGAGAGATGCTGGTGTGCCAATACAACGAACACAGAAATCATAACATTCAAAAACTCCATCAGTAAATTATGATGATAGTGCTGTGTAATGATGATTAGAACAGGTATTTTCTGGCTTTAAGTTTGTATCATAATTATACCTCACACAGATAAAGACAATGTGATTTTATGTAAAAATGGTGTTATTATCACCTGCGGGGAGATTAAAGCTCTTTCGATTGGATCCAACAGAGCACAGGATCTTAAAAAAAAAGGAAGAGAAAATTAGCAAATGCCAGCTAAAAACGCTCATTCATTTCAAAGAAGGACGTTTTTGTACCGCATGTTTTCATTTGTTTGTTTCTAATTTTCACATTTTCTTTTCCTGCTGCAAATTGACCTTGATGGTTGCTTGATGGTGATTAAAGCTCACAGAGTAGAAAATGATATATTATTGGCACATCTTCTTAGTGTATGCGTGTCTATACGTCTGCATACCCTCTCTCCTCAAACACTGTCACACATACAGCGATTATCAACATTTACTTTTTTTTTTTCAAAAACATTTATTATAAATCTCAGTCATTTTGATTTCCCTTCATATTATACTTATTTCATTCCCTGTAAATGCAATTTTAAATTCTCTGGTTGCAATTTTTTTCCTACGTCACTTATTAATGAGCACCCAAAATTTGAACCGGCAACACAACTTTATTCAATGAATTATATAATGACTTGAAAAAGCGCTGGAAGTCTGGCAAAAGCTCCCATAAGGTGGGCTTGAGATTGATAAGTAAAGACTTAACTGAACACCATAAGAATTAGTTTTTGTCCATAACTAAAGTATCCACACTGGCCCGATTACATCATCCTATCATCAACCTTTAACTTTGCTGAAGTCTTTACCCATTGTATTCATCTTTTTTGCCGCTTTAAGCGTTAAAATCCTCGATCCCACGGCCTTTAAAAGCTTCCACTTTCCTCAGCTTCTGTGGGGAGTTCACCTTTTGAAAGCTGCATCAACGACCACACCCAGAAAAACAAACCTCAGTCAGAGCTGATAGATCAACGAGCACAAACAGTCACATTTGGCCTTATCAGGGGAAGCTCAGCGGTGCATAATTTATAGCCAAATACGTCGCCTTGCAGGAAGAGACAGAAATACAGCGACGGAAAAAGAACAGTGACAACGTCAGCAGACACACACATGTTGGAAACACACACACGTTAAGGTACAGGCACACAATATTTTTAAAAAAGGTATACAAGCCAGCTTGTACTGCAGATAATTCCTTTGTTAGGGGAGCTGATGTCTGCTAATTAGCACTTCTGTTTGTTTCTAAAATCCTACTGCCGCCGAGATTTCACCAGAGGATCAATGTCGACTAATGAGGACAAATATTATATCTGTATTTTTATCTCTCGCACAGGAAAGCTTGAATTTACACAACCCCCCTTGTGTTTAATGACACTGCTCAACTATCACTTAAATAAAATCTAGAAAATCGTTTTTTGCTCCATAACAGGCTGCAGAGGCAGGTGGCACAGGTCAGGTGGCCAAGCAGCTGAATCATTTTAACTGATCAGCGTTGCACGGATGGTTTAGTGCTGTGGGCCAGAACAATATGAAATAAACCAGGGATCAGTAATAAAGCCTTCAGTCCAGCTTTGTTTTAGAGGTGCTTCAAGTAAGAAGCTGTCTGTGAGGTGCAAACCAGGGAGAGCAGAAAGAGATACAAGCCGCTGATGGCAGATCATTTCCTGTTCCTCTTCAGACTCTGAATTTTAAACTGTGCTTGAAGGAACAGAAGCAGCACTGAAATCATAACTTGTGTTTATATTTTCACCATACGGCTGCCTTTCACAGACCTGTACATGAGTTTCATGATACAGGCTCTGAAATTATGAGCTTGTGGCTTTTTTCTTCTGAGTCGCTCGATGGTCAGGTTTTTTTCTATATGTATTTGAAGCCACATTAGTAGGTGAACTGGTAAAATTGCATTTCAACCACTATTTGGTTGGTTTCAGTAACTGTGTGGTACCATTATCTCCACAGATTATTATTTTTGCAACATTAACTAAGTGGAGATTATTAGCGTCAGCCTGCATTCACTAAAATGCGTTTAAATTAAGATTTCTTGTTTCTCTTTAAGTATTTGGCAGTTTCAATCAGTGAGGCAAAAGTCTAGCATTATAAGCTGATGGAGACTGGGAGATGTGGAAAATCTAACATGACAGGGAGTGCAGGAGTTTTCTATAGAAGAGCTGCTTCGTTGTCAAATAAAATCTATTTATAAAAAGTACAAAAACCAATAAATACTGTTAAAAGTCGAGCAATCTGCATGTTAATAAACACCACTTTGTTCGTGCTGCTAATTTTTGTGCTTATTCTGTTTGCAGCGTGAGTCAAACTCAGGAATTTGATCCACAGCCAGGTGTGACCAGCAAACAAACAGCTTCTGCACAGTTGTTTTTTTGTTAGACGTTACAATAGACACGTTAACATCAATAAACATGCTGCACTTTAAAAAGCTAATTCCCCGTTTGGCTAGGTTACCAAAATATTTTAGTTTGATGATGTTGTTTGTAAAAATCAATCAATCATCAGTTTTGCGCTGTGGAGTTGCTCCGCTATTAAACATGTCACTGTGGCAGCGATCTGCTTTCTGTCATTCACTGTGGGGTTTATATGAGGTACACATACGCTGTTATGATGGCAGCTGAATTTGTGGGTCAGAGAACCAAAACAAGCACTAAAAAAGTCTAACAAACAGATGTTCATTACTGTTGACGTCTTTTGTGTTAAATTAACCTGCATTTTAATATAAAAATGTGCCTTAATGCACCTTTAAAATCTGCCTGTAAAAAAAAAGGGAAGGTACATCTTGACTCTGACTGCAATATCCAGCTGAAAACTGTCGTAGCAAACACACAACAGTTATGGTTATTTTCATAACCATAACCATTTAAAATGACTTTATTAATTTCTGTGCCAAAGGATAAACTATGTGACCTCCATTATTTTTTTTAGTAAAGTGGCTTTTTAAACTATTTAGCGCCTCCTGCCATTAATGAGTCATCGGCAATGCCCTGTTTTACATTAGAGAGATGAAAACTTGCAGCAAGAGTGCAATTTCAACACAAACGCGCTGAGTGGTGCTTTAATCAGAGAGCAGTGTGGGAGTTTATCCCTTAATGAGACAAAAACAATGACACTTCAAAATTACCTTCACTCGTTTACATACTTAATCATCAGTGCCATTAAAATAAGGCAAAATACCATTTATGACGCAATGTGGGGGATACTTGGAACAATATCAGGACTAAATTTTGATATTTTCTTTGTTGTTTTCATCTCCCTGGCTTCACGAAGCCAATATGATGCAGGAAAAGCGACACTGTATAATAATGTAGCTTTGGAGTACAGCTCAAGCTAACAATTTCTCCAATAACACGCTCAAACAATCACCTAATAGGATGCGCACCTGGCTGTACTGTGAGCTCATTAGGACGCTCTGATTGACAGCTAGGATGTCAGTGATAAATGAATATGTCAGCTTGGGACCTGCAGTTTGCTAAAGTTCACTCAGAGAGCTTCATTTCAGAGAATTCCCCCCTCAGCCCCGATCAATATCGTCTGTCTGGATAAACAGGAGAAAAACTGTGTGCGAGCGCCAGAAGTCTGCGTGGACAATATGGAAGGTCAATAATGTCGTGTTCACTCGTGATTGTTCGAACTCATCAGCAGTATGTGCGCGTGACGTGTCGGTGAGGCACAGAACACATGCATTGTTTGAGTGATGTGTCGGATGATTACGAACTGGAGTACTGAATCACAGGTTCGGGGATTCAAGGAAATATGAGCAACCAAACAGCCAAAATGTGACCCATAAGAGACACAACTGTTGAAAATCAACAGGAACATTGGCAACAGGGATTCAAATCGCCAAAATAAGCCAGCAGTTTCAATACAGAATAAATAAATAAAGCAAGTAAATATTTGTAAAGGAGGTAAATAACAGATGAAAACGTGTAAAACCCCAATTAAATGACTTAAAAATCTACATGATCACAAGAAAGTGACAATAACAATTATTTGTAGTCATTTCTGCAGTGTTCAGACTGGAATACCAAATATAGTCCCACCTTAGTTTGGAGATTATATCCTTTGAAATTTAGGAACAATTCAAGATTCACTTCCCAATCCACTTTTATATACTGTAGCACCAATTCATTACAAAAGTCTTGTCATTTATCTTTATATTACAAGGTGATGAGAGAAAATCTTCAGCAATAAGATGACCCACAAAGCAACCACATTACCCGCCTTCACAACATTAACCCTGGGTGATGAAAAGTGATGCTTGCATTTCCAGGTGACCCTCAGTGACGAGTTGAGAGTAAAATGCACCTCGCTTTATCCTGTGCATGCCGGAGACATGACCAACCTTGACAGAACCTTGTCAGCATTTGACATCCAGGGTGAAGAAGATGCCACTTACTGCTATGGACAGTATAGATGAATGGGGCTGCTGTTTAGACTAAAGACTTTGATCCCAGGTTGTAAGACCAGTCTACCCTGTAACTATAATTCTCCCTTGTGAAACATAGTATGACCAAGATTTAAATGAAACTTGGTATGAACCAAAATGAGTGACTGAGACCACTAACTAAGCAGCAAAGTGTTTACATATTTAAAGTCAGAGAGCCACTTTCTCAAACTTCTATAGGAAATCATTTTGGAACCATAGCTGTTGTCCTTGGTGGCCATTAAATTGGATTAATTAGGTTTAACAGACTTTTCAGACCCAGAAACTACGTTCAACTTTCATTCTATCTATGATTACTGCAAAGACACAAAAAGGAGATACAAAATATTGACAAATGGGTACAATATGACCTATATTTTACCCAAAGTGACCTAAATTGACACATGAAGCATCAAAAACAGATGTAAAACACACAATCTGAACAATATGGAACGTGAGCAGCAAAAAGAAAGAAGACAAATGATAACAAACGAATAAAATGAGAAAAAAATGTGATGAAAAGATGTAAAACAGTCCAAAGTTTTGCCCTCAAACCCACTGTAATGACCTAAAATATTAAATCAAACCAAAATCTGAACGAACTGAAGCAAAACCTCTGTAAAACAAACCGTTTATGACACACAGGTACAAACAGACATCATTGGTCTGTGTGCTGTGCTGGTCTTACAATCAGGACTGTTGTTTTACACGTCTGTGCTCATTTGAGACGGTTATTTTCTAATCCACCCGTGATTGTTGGGCAGCACGGTGTGGTGCAGCAGCTGAATGGAGCCTATCAGTGATAAATGCCCTTTTGATATTTAGGAGAAAGAACAGAGCTCTGAGTGACACACAAGGACAACACACACACACACACACACACATCCACTACACAAACAGCTCAGGGGCCTGTGGTGAAGAAATAGTGATAGGAGCAATAAAGCCATCTGGCAGAAACTAAAATAGTGTTGGAGTGCACATCAGAGCGATTACACCCTTCGTGCATCTACGCATCTTTTAATTTTCCTCGCTGTCACTCGTTTGTCTCATCTTTGTCTTCTGTGCTCATTTCCTGCTTCTGGTTCTCACACACAGCAGCTTGTGCAGGACCAGCTCTCGATCCAGCGAGTGCCACACGAACGCAGACACACAGGAGCATGCAAAGGCCAGTGACGTCGCTCTGCTCACAGCATGCTCCAGGGAGTGCTGTTGTCATGGTGACCTAGTCACATGCACTTAGTAACTGTACTACTGTGGCTGCCTGTCACTGTACAGGGAGCACAGATATGACACAGCTTCCACTCTCACATACATGCTGAAGCCTCTTATATAATGCAGGGGTGTTGGTGTTTCAGTTTATTTGCTCATGTTTCATGGCCCATCAGGCGC
The DNA here is from genome assembly GCF_000239375.1 of Pundamilia nyererei. Classification (NCBI taxonomy): domain Eukaryota; kingdom Metazoa; phylum Chordata; class Actinopteri; order Cichliformes; family Cichlidae; genus Pundamilia; species Pundamilia nyererei. The sequence goes on along the minus strand of NW_005187704.1, from coordinate 132,898 downwards.
TATAATAGATGCAAGTAATACCCAAGTCACACGTTTTGCCCTGGATGATTGTTTTCCAATCAATTAAGAACTGCGGCTTCATGTTTCCATCAACAGCAAAGCAATCTAGGCTGAAATCGGGCCTTTGGGAAGAGTTGGGCAGAACAACAACTCCCACGAGCGCCCTGACTTTTCTTCTGGACTCAATAAACCGTCAAATTATTTATAATCAGTGGGAGGAGAGCCTGCAGCTGATAACCTCAATAATTCAGAGTATAGCTGATCTCAGGAACTTCACATGTGTGCCTTTGTGTGACACATATATGTACAGAACAGTGAGAAAAGCTTTTACTTCTTGAAGTTAAGTGTTTTCAAAATAAGCGTGTGAATATAAGATTGCAATACTATGAATGTGGGACTTGTGTTGGACTTATGTTTGGACATACTGTAGTTGGGGAAGGATTTTACAGTACTTTAAAGCTAACTTTTACCTTCTTTCTGGCAAATTTAGAACCATTTTAAACTAGTTTGGGGTGATTTACACTGTTTTTGCCAAGTTTTTTTTATTTTATTTGCACAGTTTGGGATTTTGCTTTCAGACAGGCTTTCAGCATGGACTTAAGTGGTTTCCAGAGTGTAGAATCAATTGGCAAAATTTCAGAATGCTTTCAGGCTGATTTTGAACGGGTGTTAATGTGGTTTGGGACTTGATTTCAGACTGGATTTCAACTGTTTTGATTGGGTTTCGGACTTGATTTGCACCACTTTTAGGCTGGATTTGGACATAAAACTGATATTAGATCAGTGGATTGATCTGAGACCTGTATTGAACCTGAACTTGCAGACTTGCCAAAGTATTTTCATGGCTTTTGACTTCCTTGTTGTTTAATGTAAATCTCAGCCTGATTTCATGATCTTCAGATCAGGTCACTGTGGGAACCAGACCACCCTTGTTCGCTAGTGGCTGATGACAGTTTTTGATGACTGTGGTTTGGACCACTGGATTTTTCCCTACCCCAGAATGAAGTCAGACGTCTCGTTGGTACTGCATGATTATGCAGTTTCATTTAAACAGTGTTCCATCACTGTTTTTCATAGTTTCACTCTTTTCCTAAAAATGTTTTCAACAATGCTTTGAGACACAGAAAAGGTGAAAAGAAAAGATCAAAGAGAGAAAGAAAAAGAACAAGAAAAGGAACCAAAAATCTGTGAAGACAAAATGCCAAGATTCCTCGGTTTATCTTGTAGCCTAACTGCCAGGTACTATCACTATCACTATCAATAACTTAATGAATAAATAAAACATTCTGGTCCATCTGTGTCAGTTCCATGCCATCCATTTCACATCAGAAAATTCACAGTGACACTAAAGCTCGCGTACACCCACTGATGCTGCGTAAGGATCACATGTACGTCTGGTCCGGTATTGCACTTTGTCCCTTGACTGCCTGTTACACAGATATTAGTGATGAGTGTTAAAGGTTTCATTTTCCCACTTTCTGTCTTGTCAAATTGAAAACAAATCCCGCACTTCAGAAATCTATGATTATCTTAAGCTATCAAGAGATCACTCCCTCCTCTTCTCATTCCGTTGTTGCGTCTCTTTTTTCAGTGCGATTGTGCTGCTGTAACATGGTTAGTTGGAGACATATAATACCATCACTGTGAGGTACACTAGAATCAGCAGGGTAATTTGATCAGGGCCCGCTGCCACCTGCTCTTGAGCAACATTTCAGCTCTCATGATAGCAAATGAACTGGGCAAGGCTGGCTCAGATCAGGAGGTTTGTTTTTTGATTTGTAATTCTGAACATTCAGCTTCTGGCATTGGAAACGCTGCAAACATGAGATATGAGGAGGACAGAAACTGTTCAGATTCATACAAAAGCTTCTGAAAGCACCACTGCAGGCTGCCAACGGTCCACGCTTTCAACAACAGCTTGGACCAAAAATGAAAGCAAACAGAATATTCATTGTGATGGATGACAATTGCATAAAAAAGTCTGCTTTTGGAAACACTTAGCAGTAACATAAACATATATGATTTGGAGTAAATGGGTTGCAACATCACCACGATGGTCCTTCAGCAGAGTGACACTATAGCTTTTATTTTAACCCGTGACCTTTTGTTTCATGTCGCCCTCTCCTTCATGTCTGGCTCTCCCACATTTACCGTCTCTCTTTGCAGTAGATGATCTCATAAATCGCTGTGCAGAGCAGCGCACACTCACCTCTGGACTTTTACATAACACAAAGGCTGCTATTAGAGCCTCTCTGCCATTAACCTGCTTTTGATTTAGGGCCCACGTCAGTGTGTCATCAACTGTGTATGATGGCAACTGTGACTTGTAAGCACAGCATAGTACTATGCAGTGGAGTGCAGTGATATTTTTACTTGCTACAAACTGCATCCACATTGTAAAATTTGTTTTCAATGCTAAAGTTTAAAAATGCATTTTTATGAGGATTATAGAAATGGCAAAAATGTTTAATGTTAATCCCATGTTAACATTTTATGACTGTCACACTCATCGAAACTCTTTTAATGTTTTAAGCGCTGCCAAAACGAATGAGCAAACAACAAAAATGGTAAATGGTAAATGGCCTGTGATGTACAGAAGGATGAAAGTTCGTAGAGCGATCATTATTCTGACTGACATCTAACACATACAGTGTAGGTAAGGTCAAATCCAGTCAGCCACAACAATGCTTAACACAAACGTTTTGCTATAACTTCACTGATCAGTTTCTGTGGTTTTGCAGGAATTTCCATTCCTCACAGCTCGTGTACTGACAGAGTTGTTGGTCTGCCCTTTATTGAGGCATTCAGAGGATTATTGGCCCACTTTTTAATGTCCCAGCTGCCAGTGTCCATCTCTGTGCATGGCGAAAAGTTTATTTTCATTTCAGCCTCTTTTAAATGAGTTCTACTACGTCATACGCTTGACCTGATCAGGCTGCAGGGTTCCTGAACTGCAGCATCATAAACGAGCAGGTTTATTATATAAAGGTGTGCTCACATGTCATGCATTTCCATTCACACCTTTTGTATGTGGGCTTTGTTATGTAGATCACAAATCTGACTGGGGTTTGTTTTTGTTTCACCAGCTAAATGTAAAACAGGGCTGCTATCCACCAAAAAGCAGGTGAAGTGCACCTGAAACAGTTTTAACTGACATTACCAAGAACAGGAGAATCATATAGTTATAAAATCGCAATTAAATACAATAAATAAAATACTGACTACAATTTACTCTTCTGAACCATAATCAATTTGCCAATGATGTGATGTGCTGAAAAAATATAACCAAGTAGTCATTGGTGTCTGGCTAACTGCAGCTATCTCAGGCCTTAGCTTAAGCTAGTTTCTCTGCATATTTCCAGATTTATTATCTTTAAAGTTTTCATGACTGAAAAACTAGAAACAACTTTGTTGACGTTTTGTAAACAAATAAAAGGAGAATTAATTTGCATGAGAGATAAAAAATTGTGCTAAAAGATCGCTAGCTAAGCTTAGCAGCAAATCTTCTGGAAATATATGTGTTCATCCTTATTTAAGTTAAAATCCTTAACCCTCATAATGTCCTCCCGATTTCCATACACCTGTTGTCCTCAGGGGTCAAAAATGACCCGAGGACAATACAAGGATTAATTTCAATTGATTAAAACAATTATTTACACTGATACTTGACACGTTACATTTAATAAATATTAATAATATAAGTTAAAAGAAACTAATATATATTTGTTATAT
>NW_005187704.1:105771-129124 GCF_000239375.1 Pundamilia nyererei | reverse complement strand
TATATACGAGGTCAAATACTGTAGACAATGTTCTTGGGAGCTATTTTGAACAGTTCATTTTAAAGCATCTTTTAGATGCTCCTGAAATGTAATAATCATGCATGCATGTAAATATAAACACACGGTGTTTGACCAGTTTGCAGCAAGTGAAGTAAGCTAATGTTTCCTTCGGCGAAAGGAAGAAGTAAGCTAGTACTATCAGCCTTCTTTCCTTGCAGGTTAACATCCACTTGCCTGTGCACAATGTATTGTTTAACTGCCAGACACAGTCAATATACAGTCATTCACTTTCTAGATCAGTTTTAAGAAGCACTGCATCATCTATTTCCACCTAGCTTTTTATGTCTTCCGTCAGAGAGAGAAGGTGCGGTGGAGCACCACCGTCTGCATAACTAGCTAGTATTTCTGGTGCTGACCAATGTTCCCTCTAATTTTTCATGTGTCTGCGCGAACACACAAACTCTCTGAGCGGACACTTGGACCACTGTGAGCGACAGCAGACGTGTGCACCGTGGTCACGCAAGCATCGAATCCATCCAAGTTACATGGTTTATTAAAATAAGCAAATTACAGCATTTACATTTATGTTAGATGACTTTTAATTAAGTGCTTTAGCCCACTTACAATGAAAATTTTAAAAAGTCTTGTTCATGACCTGTGTAGTACGTTAACACTATTGGAAGTAATTGAACTCCAATTTTGAAAACACAACTTTCTTTATATATATATATGTGTGTATATATATGTGTGTGTGTGTGTGTGTATATATAAAGAAAGCTGTGACCAATGTTGGGCAATTAATTATATAGTTACTTCTTCAAAAAAGTAACTGAGTTATGCAAACAACAAATTTTTTTGCAGCTGTTTACCTAAAAATACAGCCAAGGCGTTTTTTAAAATAAACATTTCAAACTATTTACAGAACAATCAGCTGTTCTGCATCAAATTTGATGCCACACAAATTATTTGTGCCACTCCAAAAAAATAATTACAAACTACACAAGACAACACATTAACTTTAGACTCCAAACACGCTAAACGTCGCATCTCAAAACACCGGCGTCACTACTAAAACCTCCCCACTATTCTAAACAACTAAATGGCATGTTGCCATATCATTGGTCGACATGGTACATTTTTCCACCAATAGGAAAGGGTTTTTTGGTTTTGTCTTTTCTCACAGGCGGAGAGTGCTTTCCTTATAAAATGCCATGTTTACCGTTTCTTCCCGCAGTAAATATAAACAACGATAGTATTCAGGAAGAAAACGAACAAACATATATTTTTATCATAACTCTGGTTTTACGTGGTCTATCAACGCAATTTAAAAACTGGTATAAAGTCCCCACTTTTTCCGTCAATTGTTTCATCTGTCCTGCTCACATCTCCAATGGTTGTACGCGTTGTCATTAACGTGGCTTCACTCCACATGAGCCACGCCGCTTTGCTAGCTAAAACACCGGTGTCGGCACATAAGGACGCTGTCATAGCCTGTCAACGACGTTGATTATCTCGGTATATACAAAAGTGAATCGCATCCTTGGCTGGAGCAGCCAGTCACCGGTCACTTACTGACTCACACTGTAAAACAGAATCAATTGTTATCATATTTATTTTAATTTCAATTCACGTTAGATTTTATTTTTGTGCGCAACGCAGATTTTCTGTGTGCAGAGAGCGTGCCAGCAGTGTGCGATTGAGCACGCAAGCAGCTTAGAGGGAACATTGGTGCTGACTACAGAGGGGAGCAATGTTAATGTGTTTAGTAGTTATGTACATCCCCAAATATAACCTTAACACATGAATGAATAAATCAAAAGCTTTATGGTCCTCACACGCTGCTCACTCATTATAAAACAGAATTTTGCACTTCAGACTTCAGTTCATGTGAGATCTTAGATACGATCCATGTAAAAGAGGCTCCAGTTCTCACACAGATAATTTTCATGCGCTTTTTTGTTTTTATTTCCCCCAACTGTATCTTTTAGAAACAAAGTTTTTCATAAAGATATACGTGCTTGTGAGGACGAGGAGAAAAGCTCAGACAATGATTTTCTTTGCACTCTGTTCTGTTCTTTACTGACTGTTTAACACTAATTGGTGATGCAGTTGGACAAGAAGGTTTAAAAAGTAGCCTAAGTACAGTAAGATACACAGTTAAGCCTCTCAGCTGCTCTAATGACTTACTAATGTCGTCCTTTCTGCAAATCATCTCTCACCTCAGTCACAGCTGCACTTTTATCTGACAGCCATTGTAAGGCAGTTCATTCAGACCAATACACTGCGAGGGTCTATTAGCTACATTCAGATTCAGTGGATTACAGTCATGACTCACAATTACCCAGCAGCCCTCTGGGCACTCATCCATGTGGGTTCAGGGTAGGGGGCAATGGAGCTCGGTCAAAAAATGTGCGTGCATGTTTTCTGCTCATGCCTATATGTACATTTGCATGCGTGAGCTGCTGCTGGGTGTGCTCGCTCTCTAATCCAGGGCAGCCAGTTTGTAGTGGATCAATACCTCAGTCTGATGGAGGTCAGTGTAGCAGTCTACTCAGTATAACAGGAGATAAGGCAGCAATCCACACTGCAAAAACTCCCTTACTAAAAACATCCGAAAATACTATGTTAATAATATGTATATGTGTTACCTTCAAATAAAAAAACAAACAAAACAATGCTATGCTAGTAAATAAAAAACCATCCATAATCACAGCTGAACCAGGGCCAAAAACCAGCATTAAAAAGCATGTTTGATGCCTGCTGCAAAAAAAAAAATCTTTACAGGTAATTTTTAAATTCAGAACTATCATACAGTGATAGAGCCAGAGCCATCACCTCTGCTAAATGAAGTCACTGAAATGGACCTCTCGACTATGTTTGCTTTATTGTTGCTTTTTAGAGCATTTTAATGGAATTATGTGACAAACAGGCGAGCAGTTCATGCTTTACTTCTGAACCAGTGACTTGCTTATATTTTATAAGCAGGTCTGTTTTTGATGCAGATTCTTAGCCAGGCTTTCTAGTATTAGCTAATTACTCTCATCCCACAATCTCATCCTAACAAAGTAATTTTTACCTCAACAAAACTAACCAAAATACTCACACTGAAGTCCACTGAGCCCAGAAACCAATGGGTGATGTCACCATCTTTCAGGAAAAAGAAAAAATATGTATAGAAATGAATGATACCAGCAGACGAACAGCTCCAGCCACACTCATATTTTTTAAATCTTACTCACCCTTTCTCTGCATTCACTCATCTCCTCCCTTCTCTGTTTCCTTCCACCCACATCACAGCAAACAGCATAGACTCTTTCACATAATGCTATCGCAGACATGGAGGCAGACACACAAGAGCTTTCATGTTCGGTACATTAAGTCATCAATACATAACCGGGACACTGAGAAGCATATTAAACACTCACATGTGCATCCAATACAAACACACACTGTGCTTTCCCCTTTGGCCCTGCTGCAGATAAAGCAGCACAGCTTACTCAGCTGTGTGCTGATCCACCATCAACACACAATCATGTAAAAAGAGTTTCACTCCCTTTAAACCACCAAAGTACATCTAATGTTAGGACTGCTGCACTCTCTCCCGAACACGTTGTGATGTTTCTGATGATCTAAGACTTTAATTATGTTTGGGTTCCTGCCCAAAGCAGCCTGTGGTCATCTCCCCACCACGCTCCCAGTAGCAAGGTCATATTTTCTGATTCCTCTCAAAAACCCAGTAGAGAAGATCAGCTTTGCCACGCTTTAGAAACACTGTGGGAAATTCACACAGAAAAGCACGGTCCTAACTTCTACGACAGGTTGCTGAAAACATTCACACGGACACTCAAAGCTGAAAATAAGTTTCAGCCTGGCCTTGGCTGCGCTTTGAGGGGAAATGTATGTTTGCTTAAGCCGAGCAGCTAGAAAAATGACTGTCTTTGAACTCAAATTAGAACGGCAGACAGCCTCGAATGGAACAAAAAGAGAAGAAGGGGAAATGTGCTAGCAGCCCAAAGGAGCTGATGTGTATTAGCAGGAATTCACAGTCAGTTTCCACAAGCAGATCAGATTACTGGCTCCGAAAACAGTTTAGTGTCTGTGCTTTAGTCAGTCGGTCAGTCACACTACATCCATTGTAATTTGGCTGACTCTCCTCCTAATGGACATGTGTGAAGGACATGCAAGCAAGCCAGTCACTTATAACGAGTGAAAATGAAACTGTGTGCTCTCGCGTGCCATCTGAACGCACAACATTTTTAGCGAGACAAAACCTGCCAGAAGACAAAGGGTGTGTGTACACAGACACGTTTTTTCCCCCAGCTGAAAACACTGGACGCTCTTTTGTAAATGCCCAGCTGGGAGTGTTTGAGAGCGCTTCGAAAGCACAGCATTTTTTTTTCTTCAGCTGTGATGCTTTGGTTGCTATGATACAGAATATTCATGGGAAAAATGTATTGCAAGCTCAGTGGTTTTCAAACTGTGGGGTGCGCTCTACTGGTGGGACACAGACAACCAGTGGAAAAGTATGACGTGAAATCAGTGGGAATGATTGTAATTTTTATCATTAGTTGTTATTCTTAACTTAACTGGTACATCAACAGTAAACAAAATGTTTTTTCAAGCAATAAATTTCATATCGGTTTTGGTTGTTTGGGTGATTTCATTTGGTAAAGACACAAATGCTTGGATAGCAGCCGAATTAAGCTCAGCTCTGTTGTTTTTCAGCACTTGGTTGGTCTTCCATTTGGTATCCTCTTACACTGTAATTGGATGGCTGGGTAAACAGCAGCCACACTGTTGGCATTCGTGGTAAAATTGTGGCGCTGCTACTGAAAATGACTAAAAAAATAACAGCGATGCTTTGGTCTACAAACCCACAACCTCTTTTGAAGGTGCCGGCTATACATGAGGCTAACATGCAATGGTGTGCCTGCAGTGATATACCACCAAAACCCTGGTTGGTGTGGGGTTTTTATACATGTGAACATCTGCTTACAGAATAATAGACGATCTATTTTTGCAAAAGAGAAATAAAACAAAAGTTAAGCTGTCTTTTTGTAACTGCAGGGCCACATGTGCATACACAGTAAAGGCAACGACATTGGTCGTCTTCCGATTCTCATCTATATATGTTCTCCCAGCTCTGCAAGCTGTTCTCGTTTACGTGCCCCTCCCTCCCCTTTCTAATTCTTTAACTTCTTCACTTCTATTTAGTACATGGGGATCCGCCAGGCCGGGAACCGCCACCAGTCCCCTTCGAGGCCTTCCCCAAACCGCAGCTCAATTCATGTCCCAGCTATTCACGTATCTACTAAAATGCTGTCAAACATAAAATGAGGACGTGGGCCCAGCGAGTAAACAGTCTATTAAACCCTCTTCGCCACTAAGAAACAAAAGAGCGCAGAGCAAGATTTAGACAAATCTGAAGAAAAGTAACATGAAAATTATTGGTTTGCTGAGATAACAAGCAAGTAGCATGAATTCTGATTGAAATGAAACCATTAGAGAGAAGATAAGAAAGGAATCAGAATAATAAAAACTCTGTTAAAAAGCCTCAGCAGACATTTAAGTGACAGCAGCATATAATGACCTTTTTTCCATTTTACTTTGTTGCTTTTTTTACTTTTATTGATATGCCAACTTTTCTATCTGGATACAAAGGCTGCTCTTCGTTACTTCTCATTTGTGTTAATTATGTTTCTCTTTTCAAGCCATCCCACGCCTTTGTGGTTTTTCTGAATCTCCATGTGTGGCCTTTTCCTGACAGTCTGTGATCTTCTGCAGTTACTTGACTCGATTCACTTTTCGACAAAAGCACAGTTAGCACAGCTGCCTCAGAAAATGGGTTTGAATTCCCTCCAGGCGTATGGGGGATGTGCGGTGTGGGGTTCTCTGCATGTCTTTGTGGGTTTTATTCATATCCCAAAAAAAATGCATGTATTAAGAAATATTCCTGCCTTTGCCACTGAGCTAGAACTTGAGGACGGGAACCATGTTGTAGCCTCCCTGCATGCTGATACTGCCTGTACTGGGCTTGTGCATAACTTCTGCCTAAGTCATGTCACATCATATTCTGTTTTTGTGTTTGCATCCTCGTGGAGAGCAGTGCAAAGGCATCGGCTGCAACTCTGGGTCTGAATAATCTCCCTGGTGATTTTTTCTTCTTCTCCTCAACTTTCAGGGTGAGCTTGGTGAGAACCACTAACCCGTTACAAATAAACCTGAGGTGGGTAGATGCTCTCATCCAGTCTAACTGTATAGACGCTCAGGGGGAGGACGTTGGAAAGGAAGAAGAGGCGGCGAATGCTGAAAAATGACACAAGGAAATGACCGCAGCTGGCTGTCACCATCATTAAGTGCGATGAATGTTGCTATGGAAACAGCCCAAAGTTCAGGCCCGGGCAAACACAGGTGAGCGTCTGTGTGAGGGAGAAAGAGTAAGTGACTCCAAATGAGATGACCTTTTGAATTTTCATCTTGTGCTGAACATTTGAAGAAGCTTTTTTCTTAATGAACAAAAACTGAGACTCCAATACTTTTTCTTTGAAAGCCGAGTAGATGCACTATGCTAATAACATGAAGGGTGGATCCTGTGGTGGCACGCTTATGAAGAAGGCAACCCAAATTAAGGTTTTACTTTAATGAATGAAAACATGATTTTTTTATTCACTTGGGTTTTTTTGTCAAGTATTAAAATTTGTTTCAAGATCTCAAACGTGACAAATATGCAAAAAAAAACCAAACAAAAAACAAACAAACTAGGAAATCTGGAAGGTGATGAATATTTGTTCACAGCACTAAACATAAAGTACTTTGAATACATGATAAGCATAATAGAAAGATGACATTCATTGCACTTTGTGTTCCACTGGCATTGTTTTTACCATGCACATGTTCAGTATTCTGTCAGCTTTATTTACACAGCACACATTCATAACAATTGTAATCTCAGTGTACTTTCTAATGCACTTTAAGGGACTATATGATAGACAGAAACTTAGCAATCCAATAATCCGGTTCCCTGTGCTTGTATGGATGCTCTGGCTTCCTCCCACAGTCCAAAGGCAAGCATGTGAGGTTAAGAGGTGCTTCTAAATTAGCTGTAGGTGTGACTGTGAGTGTAAACGGTTCCCTGTCTCTACGTGTTAACGCTGTGATGGACCTGTGACCTGGATAAGTACATACTACACAAAGAAAGCACAGTTCTTTTACAAATGTTAAAATAAGTTACTCCTCTAACACAGACACAGTAAAAAATGCAGTTTTGATTTCGAGTGTGTGACTCCACATTGTACCAGTGCTGCTCAGGCACTAAAGCTGTTTCATTTTTTGTGCTTACTTTATTTCCAATACAAATTTCCCTGTTGCTCTCATAAAGTGATCTTAAGTTATGAATCTTGTGGTGCTTTGTGGTGCTTGCTTTCAAACGAAATGTTAAAGGGGACCTATTGCCGATATTTCCTGTCATGTATGTGTGGCAGCACTGTGAGCACCGGTCAGTATTCTGTGTTTCACAGCTGGAACTCTGGGTGAGAGTTTCTTAGTAATTCAAAGCTTTATTGCTTTATTTATTTGTAGAGGTGATATCAGATGTAGGCTATGAGAGCACTGCACCATGGGAATAATCTGTGAGTCAGTTTTTAACAGAAAGCTGTGATTCATTAAATCATCAGTACATTTAATATTCATCGTATCCTAAAGCACACACGTAGTACTATTACTTGTTCTGCCTGGGTCATTGTTTAATGATTGAAAGCTTGATTTAATTATGAGTGACAGATTACTATTTGGCTTCAGGTCAGGATGGAGCTCTCACTATTAATCACTGGAGGCTTTGCAATATGATCCTCTTTATGTTCGGAGGCGAAGGTAGAAAATGTAAAATGTCAACTAGAGAAAATAAAATCATTTAAATATCGTGTGTTTCTGTGTGAGTGTATGAAATGACCATTTTTGAGATCCCAGCACTTAACAGCATTTATTTTTTGAACTGTGGCTCTTTCAGGCTTGTGCTTTAGAGAAGATGGATGTGTTACTGTGGCCTAACATGTGTTTTGGTTTTGCTGACTTGAGTTCAATGGTTTGGATAGAAGGCTGAAATTGTCAGAGTTTATGTAACATATAATCCTCTTGGTTCTGCTGGTGATTTACTGGTAGGTGCCCTGTATTTTTCCTGGTCCCGCATGATTGTTTACATATGTGTGATATTAGGTACTGTCTTAGAGCAAGGCTGGGAGATGGAGCTCAGTAGCTCTAGCAGCTTCTGCTGGTTTGTAACATAAATATTTTGAGTTTTCATGGTCTTCTGCCCCAAATTTGCCCTTGACTATTTAACCAGTAAAACCAATCCAGCAGCTATATTTTTATTTTAAATCCTAGTGAGGTTCAGTATTGGCCTGATGTTTTATAGCACCACAGTGTTGGACAAATCTAGTTTAATTTGGAAGCAATTAATCAGTGGAAAAAGCTATTTAAGGGACACATTCAGTTCATTTCTAGTTCATTATTTTTATTTTATACCCTGCTAGAGTAGCTTTGCATGATATATAGTTAAACAAAATGATATATTTCTCTTGCTGAAGCTTGTTGCAGCCCCTCAGTTCATAAACAGTTTGAAACAAGCTCCCTTCCCTCTCCCTTTAAGAAAGCTGTTTCTCCATTGGAAGCCCGTCGTAAACAAACCAACCGTTTGAAGCTTGAGCTTATGACTCATAACTCTGTACTTACACAAAGAGCTTCTGGTTACATTCAGCCCTTATTATCTGCCAACTCCAGACAAAATAATTGGGAATTTAATTTGATTCCACTGTTTGTTGATGACAATAACCTCTATCTTTCAGCAGACAACATAAACCTCTCCTTTCTTACAAACCGTTTAAAAAAGTGACCGTCTGCTAATTTGCACCCAGTCCTCCTTTGGTCCTTTGTCATGCTATTCAACACTAACCTTTCTTTTGAGAAATATACAAACAATGCTGCACACTCCCGCTACAACCATGTAAGGATATTTGAAAGGACATCATCAATGTTGAGTTTCAGCAACATTCAGACAATCGATCATGGTTTAATTTCCTCTTGGTTATATGATTGAAAAGTCTTTTAAACAGGTATCAGTTAGTCAACTAACATACTTTGGATGATTAAAAATCCAACAGAAAGGCTTTTTATGGGACTAGTATAATAACGTTTTTTTAAAGCTGGAGCTGCTAACGCCAGACGGTGTGCTGGGACAGCCCCAACAACCTGCAGCTTCTTTGTCAACATCTTCACCCCCATCTAACATAAATAAATATCTAAAAGTAGCTTTAAAAGACTTATTTACCCTTACAGAGCTTATTTTTCTTATAACTTTATTATAATTATTATTATGAAATGCTAAAACTCCCATCCAAGTTGAACTTTCTATTGAACCCTGGTTCCTTTAAGTTCTTAATGCCTGAGGAAAGTGTAAAGTTTAAGTTCACAGCGACCTCTCCAGCATCAGCCACTTGCAGGTTGAGGACAGCAGGTCTAGCTCCCGTCCGTCTCTGCTCCTTCCGCTACAGAATCTGCTTGCAGCAACTAAATTGATGCTGCCAGATGCACTGGATGGTCTTTAATGCTGCATTTAGAATCTACTCAGCCAAACTAACTCTTAGAATTTACCACATGGAAGGCTGAAAATAGAAGGAGAATTAGGAGGAAGTTGAAAATCAGGTTACCATGCAGCACAGAGCCACAGCCCACCCAACCTCAGTGTCATCTTTAACCTCAGGTCCTTGCTAATTACCGTACATGGCTGCCTCTCTTCCTCTCCCCACCCCACCCCTTCTGACATCACACACACACTCATCGAGGTCAGAATGTGGCCTGTAGTCCCTGCAGGTAATGAGAGGCTGTTGTGCGTAGCTGCCTCACATGCACTTGTTTGTTTGAGCTGGTTCCCTCTGTTATCAGCATGTGGTCGCTTTTTCATGAATCGCTAAAGCCACATGCTTTGACTCCACCCAAAGCACCTCTTTCCAACCTCACACAAGAAGTAGATTAAGGCCTTTAGGCACAGTGGGGCACCTCTTGGGCAGACAGAGCGGCAGCACAGCCACAGCTGCAGCTAACATGATTGCTTGTGTTTAAGAATACATAAAGCACTATCAACACAGCTAAACGTCTGAATGATGTGGGTGTGATTTTATCAGTTAACCGCTTGGATGACTGACAGCACACACTCACGTGGTTTCCAAATATAAACCTCAGACTAAAAGATTAACTGAACCAAACCCAAATCCGGCTCTGTGCTACCTCTCAGCAGAGGTAACCAGCGGTGGAAACATAATCTCTCCGTGTTCACCCAGTCTGTTCACAGTGACCTGCCAACAGCAGCAGGCAGGCAACCAACCCCCTCCTCAGCGCAAAACACACACTCACTAGTCACTGCACAGCTGTCCACTCTAAATGTTGCTTTAGAGAGATGCAAATATTCCAACCAAATGAGTGTAATCCAGAGTAAATGCTGTCCAGCCAATCTCATTCAGATGGATTACAAAGAGGAACCATTCCCTTTCCTCAATCTTTCACCTAAAAAACTCCGCTTGACCACGCTGATGCTATTTATAACCTTTTGGGAAGTTCAGTTCAGAGTGCCAAATGTCACTTACCAAAGCCTGGGTAAAGGCTGACTATAATTAAACATAAAAATTTATATAATGCAAGAAGCTCTTTATAACCCTCTGTGTGACTTTCAAATAATAGTTCTTTTTTTTTGTTTCCCTGCTGAGTCAACAGACACGCAGGCTTTTCTGCATTAGCTTTGAGTTTTTGTTGTTATGATGCTCAGCGCTTTCAGATTGTGATCTGCATTCATACAGAAAACATCCACATCACATGTTTCTGGACCTGGACCTGCAAACCACGACCTCCTCCTGACCCAAAAGTACCCTCACATGGTCTCTGGTGTCAGCGTAAAAGGTTTATGCATTTGTATTTGTAGCCCAGTTCCCTAAATACTGGCTCATTGGTACAGATCTCTGTGTGGAAGAACAGGTGGTAGCTGTCAGAGGCAGGCAGCATGCATATTTAAACATTTTAAAACAGATAAAGGAAACAGTATGAGTTGGCAACCCGGTGGCAACCTCTGGTCACTATAGGGAAAAGTATGCTACTAGAGTTGTTGGCTGCTGCTCAGAGAATTCAGGTGCAAATAGGATACTGCAACAAATCCTCAATGCTGCAGCACTGAATAATAGTTCAGAATCAACTGCCAGCAACCACCAGGTAAGGGTCCCTGTAGCTCAGGAAGTAGAGCAAGCCATCTACTAATTGGACAGTTGGGGGTTTGCTCCCTGGCTGCTCAAGTCTGCAGGCAAGTTACTGAGCCCCAACTTGCTCTCTGATGCATCCATCAACATGTAAATGTTAGATAGAAAGCACTTAGGTAGAAAAAGCATAGCATCGGTGATCGAGGCATGTTGCATAAAGCTTTGTGTGCTAAGTTGGAATAGAAAAGTGCAATATAAGAACCAGCTCATTTACTTATCAACTATTGGTGAAATACCCTTTTCCCCTTGGTGAACGATGGTTACTCTGGGGTCACTCAACACCCTACATGAACTTGTGACCTGGGGCTTAATAAAATAGCTCAACCACTCTAGGGTTAAAGTATGGACAAATATCAGGACTGGTCCCTGATTGGTTATTTTCTATTTGTAATATATGTTGAATTCAGCTTAATTTTTTTAAATAGCATTGTCTTGTAAGCCTGTTCACAACAACAAGATAATTTCAAATCTATTTCGTTTGAAACTGATGTGTCCCCGGAGGACATCTGGACTAAGTAGCAGACAATAGATGAATGTTTCCATTCATGTAAATAGGAAACTATAATAATTTATAGGGACCGATGTTCAACAAAAAGTAATCCATGCACATCCTCCTCATGTTGTGAGGAAGGTGCAGAGCTGAAAACCATGGGAGATGCCCAGATTCCAGATTCCCATCCTGATGTGACACCAAAGAAGAGTTATGTCTGTGGGTGAAATTGAACCAATGTCTATTTCAAATTCAAATTCAAATTTTATTTGTCACACACACAACCATACACAGTATGACATGAGGTGAAATGCTTGTAGCTGTCCAATGTCCAACCATTAAATGACAGTGGTTTTACAGTATTTACAATTTACAGGTTATTACAAAATTTACAGATTTAACTTAGAAATTTACAGTAAAAATGTGCAAATAGCAGAAAGAGATTATAAATTATAGGAAGTGTGCATGAAGAAAAACCAGAGTGCGTGTGGTGATGTGACGTGTGTGGGAGAGTCCAGTCCTACACCTGGTTCAGGGCCCGAATAGCCTGGGGGAAGAAGCTCCTCCTCATTCTCTCTGTTTTGGCCTTAAGGGAGCGGAAGCGCTTCCCAGACCTCAACAGTGAGAAGAGTCCATTGTTGGGATGGGAGAGGTCCATCATAATCTTCCTAGCTTTGGTCTTGCACCGCTTGGTGTAGATGGACAGCAGGTCAGGGAGCTCTGATTGAATGATGCGTTCTGCCGAGCGCACCACTCTTTGCAGATCTCGTCTGTCCTGCTTGGTGCTGTTCCCAAACCAGGTGCAGATGTTTTATGTAACCACTACACTACTACATTACATCTTTTAATTTGTCAATAAAGACAAATCAAATCCCCTTCTTTAAGTAATACGTGAATAAAATATGAAATATAAATGGTAACACGACGAGTAATAATGTTTTTACAGTCCCTAAAATGTGCAACAACCTGTGAGACACTCAGTCACTGCTGTGGTGGATTTTACTTCTGTACAGTCAGCCCCACTGATCTGTCTTGTATTTTAATCCTGCCTCTGTTTTTTTATCAGCAAATGTTGGAAATCTTTCATAACCAGTGAACGAGAATGACGGTTGATTTACGGCTCAAACATTTTCTGTGACAATATGATCAAACCTTTTGGATATCTTCCAAAGAGCTTTCCATTCTCAGCAATCCATCAAAGAGTCGTCATGTTTCAATCAAAACATTCAGAGAAGTGTGGTGTAAAATAATGCTGAAGATACACAGGAGCAACAGGAAGAAAGTTAAAAGGTAACAAGGTAACAAGGAAGGAGGGATGTTACTACAACCAGTAGTTGTAGTAACATCCCTCCTTTCCTCTCTGCTCCTCAATTACATTTCAGCTTAGGACAACAGAACGATTTATAATACAGGCTGAGGAGAAGCGAGAGCAGTGTGTGTGTGTGTGTGTGTGTGTGCGCTACTATTTATGACGCACAAGATGATTTATATAATCTCCTTTGTGTGTCACAGAGCACAAGTGAGGTTAATGTGTATCTGAGCTCCGAGTGTGTGCTAAGTCATCGTCCCTGCAGCCCATCTTGGGTCTGTTCTTTCTCTTTCGCTCTTCTACGACCCTTCATGTTACCCCGAATTCTCACTGACAGTATTTCCACCTGACCTCCAAATCTGCTGTGATGATGGCCTTTTAAAATGCTTGGTAGTGTAATGCAAGTAATGCGAATATTCACATGACCTGTTTAGTGTGATGAGCTGTGTTGCAGCTACCGCCCACCGTCAAGCTGGACGTCTGTTGACCTCTGTCATGTTTATTTTCTCAAACAAGAGGGAAAGATAAGAGAGCCACAAACCAGCGAGGACCTGAGCGAGATGATTCGGGTATGATGGTTCTGTGCCAGCAGCTTGAGTCACTGAAAGTATGATTTTTATACTGCAGCATGCGAAGCACCCACCGGTGATACGCATGCTAGAGTAATCAGAGCTTTTCAGTGGATATTTAAAAAACCTCTAGTATGTCTTTGATTTTGGGATGCTTAAAAATATTTGATTTGTCTTGGCCTGCCTGATGTACTTTAGAGTGGCTAAATCCCAGAAAACACCACAAAATGAATGTTTCTAAAAAATCTGGTTGGTGTTAAAGCTTGGAGTCTCTTTCCAGTCATTTTAATGTCTTAACCTTCTGAGGTCTAAGTAAAGGTCATCAAAATTTAACTCTTTTGGGAAAAAAAAAGGTAAGTTTGGGGTTGTTGCCTGTGATGACTCAGTCAGGCCTGAGGCAAACCATGAAGGAGCAACGTTAGGGTTCAATTTTGATTTGGCCTCATGCTAAATAGCCAAACTTTAAAAAGCTAACGATGTTACATTTTATATGCAGTCCCATCATTTTCTCAGTAAGGGTTTATTAAACATGTTAACCACACACGTTACATGATCACCAATGGTGTGGTGTTTCTTTAAGAGGCTAAATCCCTGCAATTGCAAGAAGTGAGGGGAGTCTCCTGATTCTCCACAATCTGCCACCATCCTGAAATCCATCCATCTATGCATCCATCCATCCGTCCGTCCGTCCATCTTCTTCTGCTTGTCCGATACAGAGATGTCTCTAGGTAAGAGGCAGGGTGCAACCTGGTCAGGATGCCAGTCTTGATAGGTAATCATTCATACTCACATTCACACATAAGGTCAATTTAGAATCACCAGTTAACCTAACATGCATGTATTTGGACTGTTGGAGGATGCTAGAGTGCCTGGAGTGAACCCACGCAGGCACACAGAACCTGCAAATTCTGCGCGAAAAGGCACAGCCGGCTGATGCACTGGCACCCAGGACCTTCCTGCAGTCAGGCAACACTGCTGTTCACCACGCTCTGTGCCACTCAACATCTGTATAGATCACAGTGTTTTTAAAAAACAACACTGAGCAATTACAGAAGATGAAAGTAAATCTACCAGCAAAGGAGTGTGCTGAACAAGTGCCACCTGACAGACTCAATTCGTTTTTCTTGAATCTCCAAGCTCTCTAACAGTGACATTTTAATTTCTTAACCGCCCACTATCCAGATGGATATTGTAAAGCCAAAGCTTATTATCATATATTATTGCATAAACAGTAGATCCTGAAATAAAGTAACTTGCTGAGTGGGGATTTTCTACGAAGAGAATGTCGTGTCTTTGTAATAGAGATGCTTTCCTGTTTCAGATTCCTGCTACAATGGACTGGAGGGTTTGCTTCAAAGCTTGCATGCGACCATGAATTTTCTGAGACACCAAATTTAAACTATCACGAGAACAGGGCTTCAAGCCGGGTTCCTTTTAGCATTATCCTTTTCCTTTTTGGACAGTGCATAACCAAAAGCAGTAGAGTTTAGCAGACATCCCACCCGTGCTGGCATGCTGGCATACAAACCTGCCAGCATGGATGTAGGGAAGGAGATAGACAGATGGAGGATACAGAGAAGACGGGAGGATGGCAGACATACAAGAGGCCACATGAAGGCAGGACGAAAACATGAAGCCCGATCAGTCTGGGCAGAAATGAAAGAGAAGAGAGTTGAGAGGGTGGAGGAAAGATTGGTGAGTGAACGTTCATACATGGTCTGGCCTCTAATCAGCTTTGCAGGGTCTAATTACTGCAGTAATCATACAGTTTACCTATACTATAAAATAGTGCCTGTTAAACACAGCCTACATCTTCTGGTTCAGGCTCCCTGACCCTCAAATCTATCTGAGTAAAGCCTTAAGGTTTAGGCTGAATTTTGAAGCTTTCACCTGGAAAAACCCCACAAACTGTAACAAATATTTGGTAGAACTTTGAAATACCGCAAACCTCCTCGTTGCATTCAAAAGGTCAGAGTGAGTTTTGACAAACTCCAGCAAAAGTTGTATTTTTCTTCTGTATAAGGATCAAAGAGTAAATATTTGCCTCATAAAGCTTTGGAACAGTTTCAATAACACTGACTAACATCACCAAATATAGCTTTACAAAATTGGATACAAGAAACATGAAGCACAACAAATTCCCACATCAATTTTAATTATAGTACCATGGGTCAGGGGCACATGTTTTTTGATCCATTACAATGCAAAGATAAGACATAATCCAGTATCACTAATGCATTTTCCAGTGTTTCCCATCCATTTAGATTTAGATCACTGGCTGCTGCAGATTCTGCTTGGAGTCACTAAAACAGCGAATCTGCAGAGCAGGAGACAGAGTACCATCGCTAGCTGCAGTGGACCATCAGGTATAGATGTGTCCAACTGTGGACGAGGCTGAGGAAGCAGCTAATTGATATGGAGGACCACTACAACAGCAACCCGGCCTGCAAGCCAGCTGGTAGGGAAAATAGGAGAGGGACATAAGCAACTGAACTTTCACAAGAAGAGCGAGAAGATTGTCACTAGTGAATAAATGTCAGAGGGTGTCGTTCTAACACATGAAGAAGAAGAAGGTGCCGCAGATAAATACAACAAAATAAGATGATTCGACCAAGACAAAAACATGAATTCACTGTGTAATTGTGTAACTTTATTAGCAGCGTCCAAATGAAATGCGCCAACAATATTGAGAGTAACATCCCCCTCCTTGCCCCTTAATGCCCTCTTGTCGCTATGGTAACGGAGAAATATTTCTTTCAAAATAAGACACAAAACTACAACACGGGAAAAGACCCAGGGAAACCAAGTTAACGATAAAAACCCTGAAAATCCTGAAATAAGACATCATTGTTGGGGGAGTATCATTGTGAAAACCCTTCAGAGAAGTTTAATATGCCAAGACTTGAACTCAGTATTCTGAATTGTTCACTCAGTTGCACAGTAACAAAGGTCGGTGCCAATCTCTTCATCTAACTTTCAGACATAAAACAAAAAGGGGAAAACGTTCCTCAAGCTTGACACAGTTTCGCAATCACATTTACCCAGCAGACTTACTATTTATGTCCTGCTATGAATAATGAATTATTTTAACTGCATTATCTGGATGTTGTGCAGGTTCAAAAAGATTCAAGTAAAATTCAGCTGCTTTGTTGTTGTGAGAAAAAAAACAGGCCATAGGACTAACGGAAGTAAACAGTGGCTGTAGAGTAGCTTTGTTTGGAACTTGTCCTGACCACATAGACCTCATGTTATATAGGTTAAACAGCTTTTTTAGCACTCCTGCATAGCATCACACTGACCAGATGTGGTCTTTAAGTAGGCCATGCTAACAAAACATTAGAGGATCAGGGTGACAATCCTGTGAAATAGCCAATCCCACAGGCTTTCAATGAGTGGCTTCCCGTCTGATCTGCTGCAGCGCACAGGCACCACATCACCAATCCATGTGTGCGGTATATTGGCAGGCGGTGAAAAATGGTCCTCTGAGAGTCTGCAACCTGAAAACCTGGCAGGGGTTTTTTAATCGTGCTCACCATAAGGTGCAAGTCTGCTGAAAAATATGTGGTACCCAGTCACACCTGCCTTCAGACACTCACACACTCGAAACTTCTGCGCCTATATATAAATAAGAGGCTCTCAGCTTGGATGTTCAAGCTAAAAGACTACCAGTAAAACATATCTCCATTCTCCTCTGTCCCGTTCAGAAAAAAAAGCGCTCGCAGTCCTTTTGTCCGAGTCATGTGTGTCTTTGTGCATCTGTGTGTGTGTTCGATTGCTGTGCTAAAGGCGCAACAATAGATAATGCTTCAGGTTAGCTGAACAGAGCAGTGGAAAAGCTACAACGAAAGTGGCAAAAATATGTTGATTCTAAACTTATTCCAAAAAACAAAAATACCCTGAATCATAATTAAGAATGTCTTTCTTAATTATGTGCTGCAGCCCACTCAGGCACAGGGAGAGCATGCAAGCACCACACATAAAGGCCCAGTGGATCTGAACCCAGCCACTTCCTACTGTGCAGCAACGCTAACCACTGCATCCAAAACGCTCTCTCTTATTTAGACAAATTATGATTCATTGCTGTGTTTAATAAACACACAAAAGCTAAATGAAGAAACCTGCTATACTGCAAAAACAGCAGTCTCCAATGCAGCTGCTAATGTAAAGACGTTGATCCTCTCACCTTATTTTTGCACCTTATGATCAAATCATCAACATATATTGTATTTTAAAATACAATATACTGTGCTACCAGTGCCAGTAAGGTCTGCTGTAATAAAGAGTGAGCCATGGCAGCCACGTTTCACACCACGATTCCATCCTCATGGTTTGAAATTAACAGCATAAGCCCACAGGTATCACACGTCCTACAAGGATCTCAGTGGCTAATTCAAAAGACAGCAGGCCTCCACTTGACTGTCAACAACAAGCCTCTAATCTCTGCTGCAGACCACTCACTGCTGCACACGGACAGATAAAGATTCCAGTTTTAAAATGAGATTTGGAAAGCGAAGGAAAGTGTACAAGCTACAGTCGAGGCTTCCTTTGTGTGTTTACTTTGGCTGCTTGCTGGATCTGCCACCGGTGGCTGTGGGGATACGTTGTATTCAGGCTCATTTGAGAGTAGCAGGTAGAGGCAGGGGAACCGACAGACGTATGAGAACTGTGAAGTCTCAGCCCAACACATTAAAAACAAAAAGGAAGGACGTCTAAAAATCACGTTTACATCTCAATTTTGATTATAATTGTGCAGGGCGCAGTCAGCTCATGGAGACGTAATGTGCAGCATCTTTTGACCTGGCAAGATGAAAAAATTGGACTTGCGTGGAAAAAAAAGCAATTGCATCATCGCTAAAAATAAAGCAGCAAATCTGGCAGCCCAAAATGACCTGAATGAAAAACTCTAAAGCAAAAGCTAGTCGGGATAAATCTAGTATGGGAACAGATTAATGAGCAATGGAAGGAGGATGGAGATGTTCGACTTTTACTTCTTGTGCCACTGCAAGGTTTAATTTTAGTACATTTTTACTCTGAGCAAGAGAGAAACACTTGGCAGCACTTTATAAAATGTTGCACGTTTTAAATAAATAGAATTTCAATGTGTTCTATTTGAAATTACAATGTAATTATTTTTACATTAAAAATAGTTAAAGGTAGATAAAGTAGAATAAGGAGGTAACAAGTCAGGTTATTACAGAATGTACAATGTGTACTTGTGTAGTGTTTAAATTCTGAAAGGTTGCCGCTTCAAAACTTTTTGCACGTTTGGGCTCAAGTGAAGCTTTCGAACGTGTAACAAGCTGCTGCTGGTTCAGAGATACGCTCACAAGGCATCTCTTCTTGATTCCCCCATAAAGATGACATTTGATACCCTTAATGATGAGTTTATATATTAATAAAAACGCGGTTTGGCGAGCACTAGAGCAGTTTCTGGATCGGCAGAGACCCCCTCTCTAACTTCTGATGCAAAGCCAGTGATTTTGCTCTATAAGCAGACCTGAAGCCATCCAGTTTAGAAAAGAGCTTCATGGGTTACTTCACAGAGTAAAGAGTGAACAGAGCCTGACAACCAGCTGCAGCAGATGATCAGCTCAAGTCTTAGCTTCTGTAATGACAAACATCCATCTTAGTCATGCTTTTCACCGAGATGACCTCTGACCTCCTTGAGGCAATTTAGAGCAGGTGGATTGTTCCATTCACTGTGAGAACCAAATATTATGCCACCATCTATTAACGAGTATTTATGATCTCTCTGTACCTGCCTGCAGGGAGAGAAACTGGATCCTGCACTATCAGGTATCTCTGAACTCCCATGACAGACCCCCGCACCTCCCTCTGCTATTGACCAGCCGGGTCCGCTCAATCACCTGCTTTGCCTGTCAGGAACAGATAGGCCAGACTGATGGACACCCAGGGCCATGACTAGTTGAACTACTTCCCTTCACATTTTCTGCCAGTAACAGAAAGGCCACTGGAAGAGGGGGGAGTCCTAGTTAGCTTTTTCGGGGGATTTTTGAACACGCAGCAAATTGGGCCATCAAACTGAGCGCAGATCACGCCTCCGGCCTCGTTCTGAGATGTTAATCATCAAAGCTCTCAGCATCCACTGAATTTAATAAAGACATCAGGACATTTGTTTGAAAGATTACACATGTAAAACCACAATTAGAAAAGAATAACAATAACAGGCACTCACCAAAGAGGGTTATGACTCACAGTTTTCATTTCTAAATATCAAACAGAAGGTGATGATTTAAGCAATCAAACTGGCAAACGCGGAGATGTTGTGCAAGCCAGACTGAAGATGTTAGTCTCGAGATTGTGTTTAAAGATGCAGGCATATTGTGAAGACTTCTGCTGCGCTGGCAGCCACGAGCCCCATTAAATGTGTGACAGAACTGAAAGCAGACATGGTGTTTTGACTAAAGGCACAGGATTACTCTAATTCTGAGATAACCGGGGAACTACAAAAAGAGGCGGGCTATGAGAACAGATCTAAATGCAAAGAGATGCAAAGAGAGGGCTTAAACTGCTTTCTGTGTACCTATATTTACATCCACATGAATGCAGAAGCATACATTACACAGCACTCTCATATTGTCAGAAAATTCAAAGAACATTTTCCAGACTTACCTGGCTATGTAGGTCATTTCCCCCCTAACCCTAATAACTGCTTGTGCTCTGCTTGGCAGCAAGAACTGTAATCAAGTGTTTGCAATAATTGGAAATGAATCTTTCATGTGCTGTGGAGGATTTTTGTCCTAGTCTTCTTTGCACGAAAAGCCACATTGGAGAGTTTTCTACCATGGATGGTGCCTTTAAGGTCATGCCAAAGCATCTCAATCTGATTTGAGTCCAGACTTTGACTTGGCCACTCCAAATGTAAAACATATACTTAAAAAAATGACAAAAAAAGGGCAAAAAAAAGCAGGAAGGCGGAAAAAATGCTTTTTCACAGCACTGCATGTAGAACCTCAAACATGTGCAGGTCTACAGGAAGAAGAGCAAAAACAACAATCTGTACAGTTAGAAGAAACTGTACAGATTAAACACAGAGTGCGCAATATAAAGCATCACTGCTGGAGTCAGTGTAGAAATGTGTATGTGTGTGTGCATCTAGCTATAGCACAACATCATGCTGTGTCAATGTTTGAATGTGACTTCCGGCAAAGTACTTTTGAGTAAGACTAAAAAAACGAATCCTAAAGTCTGGACGCAAAGAGAAAAGGCATCTGTTTCAGTTAACAGACCTATAAGTATCACCACGCCATCATCACGATACAGGAGGATCTAACCACATCCATCCTTAACGTAGACCTCGACAGGTCTCCACTTAAAATCAGCAGTTTACCTGAACATGCCACAGCCAGCCAGGACATTCATACCTGGGATCTGCTCCCTGTCAGCACAGCTAGCTGTTAAGAAGCTTTACTTGTTGCATTGATATAAAGTTAACAAATACAACATTTAGGCGCCCTGTTTTACGACTATATATTCCTATTTTAAGCCTTTAAGAACAATGAAGTGGCTTTAAAATTGCCTGAGGCCAACAAATGTTAGAAAAGAACAAGAAATAAAATTGTTCCCAAGAACCTATACTTCTTGTAGGTATTCCTAAAGGAAAGACAAGGCTGTAGATGTCTGAGAGGGATCGTTGAAGATCATTGATGCTTTTTTTCCCAGGAAATTGATTGCTTCTTTTTTTCTGAAGCAGGTTAGGTCTGCAGCATAAGTTACCATGGTGATGTGCCCTGGTAAGAAGTGAACAACATTTGTAAGCATGAAAACCCAGGGTTAAACCTGCCTCATAGCACAGGCAGTACAGTAGAGTGACAGAAAAACAGATGGATGAATAAACAGCTACTGTAACCAAATGATTTTCTCACACAGCATCTGTTTCTTTACATTTCATTTTTCCAGCAGCTGCAAAGCACAAGTCCTGATACCCAGCAGTCATAAAGATTTGGGACACAGCACGTCCTCACATCTGTGATGCAAGCAGTGTTTAAAATACATTTTAATGGGCTATATTTCTGTAAACATGAGGTCTTGGTGATTCCTGTGACACCACATGTGTTTATTGAAAGGGAGTGATGCAGTGTGGCAAGTCCTTAAAGGGATCTTTCCAAATTTGGATAAAAAGATGATGTCACAGTGGCGTGATCAGGGTCATTATCTTGATTTAGGAAGTAAAAATAAGCACCCCTCAGCTTCTGAACTTTCAAATTGGGCCCTTTTTTAAAATGATCTTAAAGCTTTAATGAGGAGATACAGAAAACGGGCAAATTAGATGGAAAATGAGTCCTAATGGGGAAAAAAAGGTTTCAGACTTTGATGTCTTCTACAGGGCCGCTGTCACATTGGATGGTGTTTATGCTGCAAGGAGAGCAAAATCAAAAAGACAGTAGAGCTGACTGCCGGTTGCTTTACTTTGGATGTGCATATGTGTGGAGGCTCCACTCCCTTTCACCACATCAGCAATGCCAATAAAAAACTGAGAGGAGAGGAGAAGAGTGGAAAGACCAAGCTATAGAAAAAAGATGCGAGAGACGAGGATGAAAGGAAATATGATGAGATAAGGCAAGACTAGAATAAATGTCGAGCGGGAGAAAAAGAGAAGAGGTGGCAAGAAAAGTTGCAGGACAGCAAAGGAAGAGAAGAAATGGAGAGAAAAAGAAACAATGGGGGGGTAAGCTAAGAAAAGAGGAGAAGGAAAGAAGGGCAGGGAGGAAAGTAAAATAACAGGAGAGAACCAAAAGGGGGAGATTAGAGCCAAATGGGGGTACAAGAGGGCATGATATTGATTTAACAAAAAGAAGGAAACAAAAGATAAAAGTGGGCGATAAAGCAATACTGCAGAGGAAGTGAAAGATTAAGAAAAAAGAAGGAAGGTGGGAAAGAGAAGAGGAAAGGAAACAACATGAGATAAATGAAAGAAACACATGTGAGACAAAAAAAGGAGAGGAGAAAGTGAAGGAAGGAAAGGAGAGAACAAAAAGGGTGTAGGCAAGGACAAGTAAGGCAAAAGAAGTAAATGAAGGAGGAAACAAAAGACACTAAGAGATGATAAAACAGTGAGAGATGAAAGGAAGAAATGAATAGGAAAGGATGTAGTGGAAAAGAGTGGGAAGAAAAAAGAAAGACCAGATTACAAGAAAGAGGGAGAAGGGGAGGCGCAAAAAGGGGAGGACAGAGGACGTACAAGAAAAGGATAAGATGGATGAGGAAGGAGGAAAGGAGAGGTAAAAAAGAAATAAAAAGAAGATAAGAGAGACCTGATGAGGAAGAGGAAATTAAATGTCTGACAACTTAAGACATCACAGATGGAAAAGACAAGACGAAGAAATATTAAAAGAGGGAGGGAAAAAATCCATGATGAGAAGAGTGTTGGAGAAAAGAAGAGGAAAGGAGGACGAAACAAAAGACTGAAGATAAAACAAGCTATCAGACTGATGAGGGCATAAAGAGGAAAAAAGAAAGAAGGAGAAGGAAGAAGCAGGGGCAGGAAACTGAGGGAAGGAGGTGAAAAAGAAGAACCCATAAAAGGAAATGAGGAGAGGAGAGGAGACCGGTCAGGCCACACCTAAACATATACTCTGGAATGAAAAGACACACACACACACACACACACACACACACACACACACACACACACACACACACACACACACACACACACACACACACACAC
>NW_005187704.1:102471-104806 GCF_000239375.1 Pundamilia nyererei | reverse complement strand
AGAGAGAGAGAGAGAGAGAGAGAGAGAGAGAGAGAGAGAGAGAGAGTGGGTATAGGTGTTTGATTTATTGATCAATTAACATCTATTAAAGTACAGTGAAGTTGGGTTTTGGGTTACTCCAAAAAATGTATTTTTAAAATAGACATTACCTTATAAAGTAAGGTAAAGTTGTTTTATTGTTTGTTTTATTACAGGAGCAAATCACAGTCAAGGTGACGTTGGACAGTTTCTGAAGTAAAATCTATGTGAGAATTCTGCAATAGCAAAGATGGGGTACAACCGCAATATTCAGATATGTTTATATCATATTTTGGCATAAAGTCAGCAATTTTTGAAAGATTTCATTTGTTGAATCTATGCATGTGTATTTTTGCATATGTAGTCTGCACTGGTAAAATGACTTTGTGCCTCAAACCTGATTACTGCCAGACATGCTGAGTACAAGAAATCACTTAAATACAACCTGTCGACTAAGTGAAGCAAAAAAAATCTCAAAAAGCAACAGCTCATGCCACGATCTAAGGAAATACCTGAAAAGTCAATGACATCTATCTGGAAAGGGGTACAACACTATTTCTAAGGCTTTAGGAGTTCAAAAGCCTTAAATAGGAGCCGTTATCCACAAATGGAGAAAGCTTGGAACAGTGGTGAATCTTTCCAGTCTACCAACATTCCTCAAAAAGCACACAGACGACTAATCCAGGAGGTCTCAAAAGAAGCCAGTGTCATATTTAGGAATATAACAAAAATGAGAACCCAAATGCAGAACAACACTGGAGAGCAGACGGGCTTAAAAACTGTATGACACAACAAGGAGCACAAAGGTAAACTAAGGCCACTTATACACACAATAATGAGTGAGTGAGAAGGACAACTAAAAGAAAGAATGCATCACTAAACAGAAACTAGGTGGCAAAACTAATAAACTCAAATACAGGATTACTAAAAATAATAACCCCAAGATAAAAATAAACCCTGGAAACTTTGAGTTCATGATTCAACAATTAGTCAGAGACGGGGCTAAAATAGCATTAATGGGAGAGTTCAGGGAGAAAACCATTGCTGACAAAAATAACTCAGTGTCTCGTCTCACGTTTTCACAAAACATCTTCATAATCCACAACTCTTTTGAGAAGATATTTTTTTTGGATGTCAAGACAAAGGTTGCACTTTTTGGAAGGTCTGATTCCTTCCACCGTAAAACTAACACAACATTTCATTACGAGAACATCAGACCAGCAGTCAAATATGATGGTGGTAGTGTGATGGTCTGGGGCTGCGTTGCTGCTTCAGGACTGGGATGATTGGCCTCAATTGGTGGAACCATTAATTTTGTTTAGGAGAATGTATGGACATCAGCTCAAGCCCTGGTGCTTAAACACACTTGGGTTATGCATCAAGAAAATGACCAGAGACACACCAGTAAGTCCATCTCTGAGTCTAAACCGATTGTCATTCTTGCAAGTAGAGTATAGCTCGACCAGTTATTAGGATCAGGGAGCGCACAGGTAGGTGTGGATAGTTTTTTTCCCCTAATAAATTAAATATCAATTTGAAATGCATTATTGTATCTTTGTGTAATATTAAAAGACTGTTACTCTGAGTAAAGATGCCTTTCTTAGCATGAAATCATGGCTGGAGGGAGTACATGCCTTAATATTATATATTTATAACACAAGTCAAAAGACTGCTTGACATCTCTCACATTTATGCATTTGGCCATCTGTAAGACACTTTGCATCGCCACAGGGTTTCAACTTCACTGGCACTTTAAAACATCAAGAAAGTTTGTGCAAAAGACACAAATTGATCCAAAATCTGATGCAAATACATGCTCGAGCAAGCTGACAACACACTTTTCCACAGTTTTTGGAAAACACTGGAATTTGTGCAAGAAATGCAGAGCTGAACATTCCAAATTTTTGGTCTTCTAACGCAGCACACCACAGGCGTCATACAGCTGCAGTAATTTATTATCACTCTAAGTCTATCAGCACTGACAGTTGGCACATTAAAGTTTCTCCAGATGTTCCAGATGAGGTTCAAATGTAGCCGACCGAGTGAACACCAGTGAGCAACACAACTGTTTGCATTTGGTCACAGGAAACCTTCATCCCAGTCTCAAGACAGTCTTTGTTCACTAACCTCTGTATTCTTCCTTTCTTTGGTTTTACTAAAAACCAAGCAATTATTTTTAAACACAGACATAAATGTTTTATTCTTGATTAACAAGGTCATATATACAGGGAGTGCAGAATTATTAGGCAAGTTGTATTTTTGAGGAATAATTTTATTATTGAACAACAACCATGTTCTCAATGAACCCAAAAAACTC
>NW_005187704.1:93170-100417 GCF_000239375.1 Pundamilia nyererei | reverse complement strand
ATTTGCCTAATAATTCTGCACTCCCTGTATGTGAGTAATGTTACCACATTTATACTTCATTAATGACAAATTCACTGTTTATAAATACACTATTTCACCAAGAACAAGCAAGTTATTTAGGAACTGTTCATCATCATCATCCAAGAGCTACTTACAGAAGCATATTACATGAGATATTTCACATCAAAATGCAAAACTTTATCAAATATTCTGGGTTTTTTTATATTAAATGGTATTTTCCTATTTTAGTCAGATACATGTACAGAAACAAAATCCTCACCATGAGCTTATACATTATATAAAAACACAGATATCAAAAATGGAGAAGCATTTCTCAGACAGAATCGTGCACTTCTGTAAAATATATATTTGTGGAGATAGTTCACGTTTATCTGTTAGAAAAACAGCAGCAATGAGAACTGACTAATCAAAAAAAAACCACTCAAAACTTTCATAGAAAGTGCCTGATGGTGGGGTTTTTGTACTACAACATCAATTATGTGTTGTCTTTCATTTTGTTGTTGTTCTTCTTTGATTCACTGAACTGAATTCTGTTTTTCTCATCTCGTTCATTTTATGCCAAAAAAAGAAACCTACGAAACAAGCTGTGAGATGCAGGTGAGGATAACAGGGAAGGAGGGAAAAGCCCAAAAACAGATCTTTGTGTTGTGTTGTTTTCCACTCCAGTGGCTGTAGGAATGAGTGTGTGAGCCTCCTACACACTGTCAGGTTTATCCCCAAATGAGATGCAGTTGCCGCCAGTAAAATCACTGCCCATCAGACAGCGTTAGATACTCCCACAGGTGCCTTCATTTCCCTTTACTGAAAGTTGTCACATGTTTAAAATGTCATGAATGACATTTTTTAAGGACAGAAAGACAGCATCAGGGGAAAACAAAACAAAACAAAGACATTAGTTGTTTAAAGCCCTCTAGATTTCTGGACATCCTTTTCTCAAGGCCAGACTAACTGCTATAGATGGTAAATGGCCTGTATTTATATAGTGCTTTTCTAGTCCTTTAAGGACCCCAAAGCGCTTTACATATCCAGTCATCCACGCACACATTCACACACTGGTGATGGTAAGCTACATTGTAGCCACAGCCACCCTGGGGCGCACTGACAGAGGCGAGGCTGCCGGACACTGGCGCCACCGGGCCCTCTGACCACCACCAGTAGGCAACGGGTGAAATGTCTTGCCCAAGGACACAACGACCGAGACTGTCCAAGCCGGGGCTCGAACTGGCAACCTTCCGATTACAAGGCGAACGCCCAACTCTTGAGCCACGATCGCCCACACATAAAAATACAACAAAAAAAATTCAGCAGTTTTATTGTGTGCCAGGGAAAGGCTGAGTGTAGAGTCGCTGCTACTCCAATGAAAAGAGCCAGCTGAGGTGGTTCGGCATTTATTAAGGAAGCGTCCTGCAAGCTACTGAGGTAATGTGTTTCTGGTACATCCACCTCAGAGCAGACATCCTTGGAGAGATTGAGGCTCTTGGCTGCCTTCAGCATTCCCACAGAAGAGCTGGGGAGAAGGAGGTGTAGTAACGGTTGGACTGATACCTCACAGCCTGGGCTCAGATGAGGAGCAGGGGTGGATGGATAAATGGAATTTTATTGTGCTGATATGTTTTATATGAATCTTAAAAAAACAGTTTGACCCCTCTTTGTGGAAAAGCGCATTATGAATAAAGATTTGAACAAAGAGCCGACCCAAATTCTTTTGACACATTTGTTGACACCATGATCAGGACAGATCAGTTTTGAAAGAAGCCCACTGACTCCTTTCATTCACTTTGATTTTATATACTGTAGCTTACCACTTACTGTACTGGAAACATGATAAAAATGACCATATCTACTTTGTTTTCATGCTTACATCATTGCAAATTGGCACTGGAGCCAGTGACTGGTGAAGTCACTGAGTCATTTAACCCGGGAATGAACAATGACTGTACCCTTTCCCACTACTGAGGCAAAAGCCTAGCGATGTTAGCATGTGCTGGTGGCCTTTTTTTGTTGAGTATCAAAGGGGCTTAAGAGACCCTCCACAACAGCAAGCGTACCTGCACAGGGAGTAAAGCAGCGTATAGGCCATATTGGAATTGGGCCTGAGTGTGTTGTGGTACTCGGCTCTTTGAGTGTCCTCAGTCTACCACCAGGCTCATCTTATTTGCACATTCATATATAACCAGGATCCACCACAAGCATGCTAACTAGATTAGCATGCACTTGTGGGTCATGAGTGGTGTGCTTAATTTAGGTTACTCAACGTGCTCATTGTGATGAGAGGATGACACCTTTTTTTCAATTAGTACTTTAATAATGCTCAACATAACTACTGGCGCCATGCCATCCTTTCTTTTTGGTCCTTTGTACTGAACACAGACTTTGCAGGGCTGTTTGTGGGGAGTCTCCTCTCTGCCAATAATGTTACTGAAAATATCGAAGTAAGTTTAATAATAATAATCTTTCATACATTATATATAATCATTCTGTCACTGTCAGTGTTAAAAGCTTTATTATAATTATTTTAAAGGCTACATTCTCTTATTAATGTATCACAATTGCCTGTGGTTACAAGTTATGTGGTAACAAAGTAATTAAACTGAAATTCTTGACTTAAATTTTTTATTTAATGCACCAAATCTGTGCATCGGTTCATGGTTGGGAGGTCAGAGGTCACATCTTGTAACTGGAAGGTTGCCGGTTCGATCCCCAGCTCTATCTGTTGTCCTGGTTGTTGTGTCCTTGGGCAAGACGCTTCACCTACCGCCTACTGGTGTTGGCCAGAGGGGCCGATGGCGTGATATGGCAGCCTCGCTTCTGTCAGTCTGCCCCAGGGCAGCTGTGGCTACAACTGTAGCTGCCTCCACCAGTGTATGAATGTGAGAGTGAATGAATAGTGGCATTGTAAAAAGCCCTTTGGGTTCCTTAAAAAGCGCCACATAAATGCAATCCAATATTATTATTATTAATGCTAGAAAGGAAAAAAGAAAAAAAGAGCTTACTTTTTTTGTGCTTCACATAAAATACTCTTTTTGTATGATTCACAATTTATCAACTTCGATAACATGCATATTTAAAATGCACAGTTAGTCATTGTTTATAATAATACATTCAATAATCCTGATGTGGTTTTGTTTATGCTTCAGATCCAATAGATGAAAAAAGGATAGTTAATCATGAATAAGTGTTTGATAACATGGATTTCTTAAACTCTTGTTTTAGTGTATCTGCATCTGCAAAAGTATAACAAACTGTTAACTTGCCTACAGTTGAATCCTAATAGTAGTTAAAAGTGAAAGTATTAATAGATTTATTAACTTTAGTGAAGCATAATTAACTGTTGATAAATGAATAGATGGCTTCTAATAAAGCGTTCACCTCAATAAAGAAACAACAGAGATCTCAGTGAAGGTTTAACAACTTTAAATGTGCCACTTCTTACTTCTTATAATGGCTCACTTGCTGAACCTGCATTTCTATCAGATGAAGCACAGATGTTATTGCTCAGCTTTTTCAAGTAAGGCTCATTAATGTGAGTTCACCGTTAATGTGTAGTCAATGATATATTTAAAACTCTTTTCAGTGAATCTAATGTGGCATGAATGGGACATAATTACTTCCCCATGCGATCTGGCAATGAAAATGAACACATGTTAATCAAAATGTTCTGACTGGTTGGCTTTGCTGTACATCTCACATTTATTTCAAACCCAAACGATCTGTCTTAAC
Organism: Pundamilia nyererei; assembly: GCF_000239375.1. Classification (NCBI taxonomy): domain Eukaryota; kingdom Metazoa; phylum Chordata; class Actinopteri; order Cichliformes; family Cichlidae; genus Pundamilia; species Pundamilia nyererei. The sequence continues at coordinate 96,676 of NW_005187704.1, read as the reverse complement.
TTGGGATGAAGCGTGTTCGCTTGAGAGGTTAGACGGGCCCGGCTCTGACGTCTGAATGAAGTGAGGATTTATTGGTTACATACAGAGAGGAGAAGACAGAAGCCTTAAGACTTTGTTGCTACGTGATATTTGAGCTGTGAGCTCAGAGCGTGACCTCTCGAGTCCTCAGCAGGCCTGCAGAGACAGAAGCAAGGGAGATTAGAGAAGGCTGAGGAAGAGAGCTGTAACAATGAATTTGGGACATGGGGGATTGTGGGAGCTTACATCAGGGTGGTTGGGCGATCTGTGAGTCAGATAGCATCTAAAGTGATTTGCCATGCGGTATGCGAGCCGCACCTGGCTTCAGTCAATGGCGGAGGGCACAATAATCCTTTGCAACAGAATTCATTTTGCTAGTGAAAATCATTTTGATAGAAATTACTGAGCAAGGAAAAGATGTTACACATGATCAAACATTCAATTTTTAGGACACCACAGTATTTTATTTCTTGACAGAGGGAAGCACATGAAAATCATTTACATTTGTTCCAACGAAGAATTACGTTTATTTTCCTCCAAAACACGAGGTTACCATTACTTCTTGTTTGAGTACTGGTCAAAACTCTTTAAGAATAGTGTTGAGGGGTCACCAGAATGTTTTGGCCTCTAAGTGGATATAACTTGATCATTAGTCAGGATTATTAGTCAGTTTTTGGTTATATACAGGTTCCTGAACAGGAATAATACAATATGACATTTTTAATAGTGATTCTGAAATTTCTTAGTCTCTATCTTCATGATAGAGAGGAGACAGATTTGGTTTAATGACACACGCAGTGGAACAGGTGCAGTTATCACTTTTTAGTGTCACGTGGCTGTGTGCAGGCAGGCAGTATGGAGGACCCAAAGTTGCAGACACTCTGAGGCAAAATGTGAACTCAAAAGTAAAACTGAAAATCCAAAATCAATTTAGGCAGGCAGGCAGAACACACAGCGTAAGATGAGGGAGATCACAACACAGACCGAAGAAAACCCAGGGCTTAAATGCACAGAGGGAGTGATCAGGGAATGGAAGACAGGAGGGAAACACAGCTGGAACAAATCAGGGCTAACAAGACGAGGGAAGCAAAACCAGATACATTAACAAGAGACAGAGACTTTCAAAGTAAAAAAAGAAACATAACACAGGCATGCGGACTTGACAAGGGGATACAGCTGACAGGGGAGACAGAGCAACCATGGAACACAGAGACAAAATCAACGTTCAATAATAATGTAAAACTGAAAACTATGGGTCGACGACCCAGGCACCCTAACATTTAGATTAGCATCTGCGAGAAATCATGTCTGCAAAGTTCAAACAGCTGTTCTGACAGGTATTGTTTTAAAACGTCTCCCACCACTCTCTGTTTCCATTTAACAGTAAATAAAAAGAAGAAGCCAAACGATAATGCAGTACAAAGAAGAAGAACCAGATATTTTTCTTGATCCTGCCTATTGTTTTAAAAAGTCCTGGACCCGAGTCTCTAACATGCTGCATTTCACAAATGCATTAAAACTAAATAGATTCTTTCAGTCTGTCACAGTTTCAACCAAACAGATTACTTTCTCCGATATCAGATACTTACATACTTTTGCAGAATCAATCGTGTCAATGAGTCTAATCAGAATCTTTTTTTCAGGCTAACAGTGTAACAGCATCTTCATCGCTCTGTGTCAGCCTGCTGCTGTCTTTGGCATGAGACACAACCTGCTGTGCGCAGCTTTCTGTACAGGAACATTTGCAGCAGCCAGAGATTAAAGTCTGAAAATAAACCCACTGCTAAAACAAGAAACACTATTAGATGTGACGACAAAACAAAGCTGGGGAGTCACCTGAGTGACCTGACAATGATGCATGCTGGGTACTTCATTCAGCATGCGTAGTGCAAAGTTCAAAATTATTTGTGGGGGCGGGAGGATTTGTAAATGTCAGACTATGTGCAACATGATGATGACTGGGAGCTCTTTTCTTTTATGTGTTGGGAGGTTACAGTTCAACATCAGTCACCTGCCCACTCCTGCACAGCTCTGGCCAGTGAGAGTGTAGGTATTGTCTGATGGGAAGCTCTTTACTGTTTAAAGCATCCATCTGGCTCAGAATGAAACTGACACTTCCAGTTAATTTACAAATCCTCCACCCAGCATGTCGTCTAGCTCAAAACAGTATTTTGCAGCTGTGTTCATGTGGCGTTCCTACTGGGGGAGCACCACAGAGTGCTTTTAGATGACTTTATCATTGTTTTTTAAATGCAAATACTCTTTGAAGAGACCGGACAGAGGCGCAGGTGCGAGCTGAATGATGATGAACTCCAGTTACAGGCGTTCAGATGAATTACGTAAAGTAGTCCAAAAGCAGCCTCTTGTCCCGTGAGCCCATTATCCATGACAGTAATTCCTACTCCTGCCAAGACCAGCTCCTTGGTGTGTCTGAGTGGGGATAAAGTTGGCAAGCCCATATTTGCTGAGTAGCTCATATTCAGGACACCAAAAGGAGGCCTGTTACTCTCTGATTGATGATCAGAAGAAGAGCAGCGCAGAATCAAAATGAGGGATTTAAATTTAACTGCTTGGAGACTGTGCTTTGTTTTGTACGTGTGCGCATGCACAGTCTTGTTTAGCTGGCATTGTAAGAACCAGCTTGACTTTTAAAGAATGAGGAGTGCAGCTTGTCAGACTATCAACAAGGGCAAAATGGTAGAATTAGAAGTGAGGTGCTGCAGAGGCAGAAATAAAACTGGACATCAACACTGGCTGCAGCAGATGCTGTACAGAGAAGTACTGTGAATCACTGTAAATCACAGGGTTGAGCCAATGCCTCAAGTACAACACATTTTTTACTACACCTCCAAACCACAATAACTTTAGATACTCTTTTTAATCTATTGTTGATAGATAATAACTTTTTTGTCCAAAAAAATCATCAGAGCATGTAAATGTACTCCAATGCTTACTTTTGCAGCAAGCAAGGCTTGACAAGGTTACTAACTGATTTGAAACAAACAAATGGATCATTTGGAAAAGACAAACCACTCGTTGCTGCAACAGATGTTTTTGGTCACTGTCATTTTTTGCAATACAATCAGATGTTAATGTATTCAGATGAAAGGGCAGAGTGTTAAGTTACTTTCTAACGTTAGCAAACTCGGTTGTCAAACTGCAGCCGTTAAACTGTACAGGTGCAGTGCACATATACAAATACAGTGCTTCACAAATTTATTTACCATGATCCAAGGCAAGTTTTATTCCAAAGCTGCCCGAAATTAAAAGTAATAAAATTACTGGTAATGATCAAAATTACAGTTTCATGTTTCTGGTTAATCCACCAGCATGTACACGGTCATTAACTGAAATTACAGGGAGTGCAGAATTATTAGGCAAGTTGTATTTTTAAGGAATAATTTTATTATTGAACAACAACCATGTTCTCAATGAACCCAAAAAACTCATTAATATCAAAGCTGAATGTTTTTGGAAGTAGTTTTTAG
>NW_005187704.1:88091-91949 GCF_000239375.1 Pundamilia nyererei | reverse complement strand
GGCTTTCGAGCCTATACAGCTTGGAGTAAGACAACATGCATGAAGAGGATGATGTGGACAAAATACTCATTTGCCTAATAATTCTGCACTCCCTGTATATGTTTAATGCAAAAATATAATTATTGTTGTTATCCACGAATTTCCAAATGTATGGTTTTTCAAATAAGGTACAAAAATATAATAAAGCACATTATAATGTTTTAAGATGACAAATTATAATTATTTACTTTTTCTGCTTATTTTCTCATTTGAATGGTATGCTTTATTAATTTGTGATTAGTCAAGGAAGGGCAGTGTGCCGATGAAATACATATGAATTACTTATGAAAATGTGAATTATTTCAAACAAGTTTTTTATTTTTAACAGATTTTTAAAACAAGAAAAGGATCAAAACTGTGTTACTATCTTTTTTTTAAAGACAGGAGATTTAATAAATTTAATATGCAGTGTATATGGTAACCAGATATGAACATATTCAGATGAGAGAGCAAAGTTATTTACTACTGTTAGCAGCTTGGTAGTCAAGCTGCAGCCATATTGAGATGCAGTGCAAAGATACAAATATCTGTTATATAAAGGTAAATAAGAAGAATTTTACTCATTAAAATGTTTTGTACTGCCATTTTCATATTCATCAAGACATATATGAGCTGTTACATAATTCTGTAAAAATGTTTCAAAGGTTACCAAATATAAAGGTTCGGTTCAGCTGCTTAGCAGTAGGTTCAATATAATGAACTAAAATAGCTGGTGAAATGTTTGGCTAAGAAATGGATAGCTACAATTAAAAGGCTCCTTATACAACAGCTATACCAGCCAGATAATTTGATTATATAACAGTGTTCCAGGAGTGCTTGTATTGGGTATGACCTAATTTTGCCTTCCAAATGTGCAGGTATTAATCTGCCTAATGTGTTTTCCCCAGTTGGTTGAGGAATACTCATTGTATCAACTCCAGCATTTTGTGTCTTGATGCATGCTCAATCATCCAGGTAAGGAAATCTGAAAAAGTTGAATGTTTGGGATTTCGGAAAAGTGTGCATGACATCACATGAGAAATCTCAATAAAGTATTTCTTTACTAAAAGAGAAACAAAGAATGACGTTAGTGGTTCTTCATAACTTTGATGTTCTCCTAAGAACATGACGTGAGTCTGCGATACATGGTGATCGGTGGATGGTTCATCCAATCACCAGCCAGGTGTACTTCTTTTGAAATTTCTTGCCTTTTTCCAAACAGTTTCCAGGGCGATTTACACATGGTTCTTATGACAAACCATCTGGCATGGTAATAACCATCAGGTTATGACTAATGAGCTCTTTCACTTGGTCTCAGACTGTCATTAGTCCTTCATTGTTCATTACTGCTATGACTTTCCTGAGAGATGCAAACATGAAGACATGCTTGTGAAGAACAAATACACACAAGCTTGCACAAACAGTATCACCTTGTCTTGTCTCGTGTGCTATGTGAGCTGACTGGAGCCAAAACTACACTTACTGTATTGTCTATCTCACGTCACTTCTCATTACTGGCAATAGCAGTGCCTCTGGTTTCCTTTGTCTGTATCTATTTCTCTTCTTCCCCTAAACACTCAGCTTTACTTTGCTTCACTCCATCATTTGTTCTGCCCTTCTTTCCATTTCCCCTTCTTCTATTGAGAAACTTTGTCCTAACTCTTTGGGAGCTTTCATATTCTCCTCCAGTTAAGACCTAAAGCAGAAACCATGAGTCCTCACTAGCTCCTGTTCAAATGCCTTCTGTAAGCCAATGTAATATTTCATCATCTCAAGATCTCTTTCATTACAAGTATTCAAATGTTTTAGAGTGTTTAGAAACCTGCAGTCGAAATACAGTCTGATGGCAAGACCGATAATAAACTCCGATGTCACGTTTTCCCACCGTTACAATGCTTCAGCTTAAGCTAAAAGTCAATTGGGCTGCCATGAAATTCTGACTCTGTGTCGAGAGTAAGAGGATTTGATGGATGATTTCAGAATTTTCGAGCAACAGGTCAATAAAAATGTGATGCTCCTTTGCACCTCTCAGCATACTAAGCTCCAACTCAGCAGGAATGAAAGGCAGTTATCCCCTCAGCACCATTTCAGCAGTTCAGACTTACATCAGCTCTCAGCTGTTAAGAACAGAAGTGTGCTTGTCGGCAGAAAAGGCTGAGCTGCCGTTACGCAGGAGTTTGTCTCTGTGAAGTCTGTCTACCTGATGTGCTCTTATCTCTCCAGGCAGTCATTTGGTCCACAAAGCTGCTGTCAGTGCCCGGCTGCTGGCTGCTCTCCTTAATGAGGCCCGTTGATCCTCTTATACACAAACTTGACTACACATACGAGCAGCTGTTTTTCCTTCACTTCAGAGGATACTACAAAGGTTTACATACATACATACAGAGACTTTTAAAATTTGAGGTGCTCAAACACACACTTTCATTAGGAAATTTCATATTTAGGCTGTGGCCTGTACTACAAAGCAAGTTCAACATACTCAGGTAATCGTTTCCAGATCTGGCTTCTCTGAACCTAACATCAGCAATCGGACTGAGTGATCGCACAAAGGTGGTTATCAACTCAGTAAGTCAACAAAGACTTTCCCAATAGCCAGTTCACATGAAAGCGGCAGAGTCTGCGGCATAAAAACAATCCACAAGCACGTCTGCTAGCAGAAAAGTGGTATAATTTATATCAGATTAAACTATATTATTAGAAAAATATGAAACGATTTACACGTAACAAGGTTCAGTAATACAGGTTTTTCATTCCTGGCACCAGGGAGGAGACGGGTGAATGAAGCTACTGTAATGTTTTTTAAATGATGCATAAAAGTGAACTTTATGCACTTTGACTGGATATGCATTGTATTTATTTACATAGTGCTTTTCTAGTCTTAATGATCAGTCAAAGGACTTCAATGACTTGTGATATTTTAACTGCACATTCATGCACCACTGCAATCTAAACAGTGCAAAGTGCTACACTAAGCTGTGCAAGATAATAGAGTTGTCAGTTCTATGAGAGTTCGTGAGTACTCAGTCCAATTAACTTACATGTGTTCATGGTGTGTAAGACAGTTTCAGCCACTTTGTTTTAGGTCCAGTCCTGTTGGTTTTCTTCGGTCTGAGATTAAGAGAGACAATAATAAATAAAATAAGATATATAGTGTTTCAGACCAGTAAATAGGCATACTGGCAAATGTCATAAAAAGTCAACAAACACAAGGCTTTGGTTTAACTTTAAAAGTTTTTAAGTTGCTCAAACCCATAATGGAGAAAAAAAAGGAAGAAGTACAATTGTTGGGTTTCTCTAAAAACTACAGGAATGCTTTAACCAGAAACTAAGTAAGTGGTGGTTTTGTTAATACCTTATCTAGAACATCACCTGCTCTGGAACAGGTTACTTCTGTAGTACAGGTTACCATGGTGATGTATTTAGTTAAGAATCGAACCACCTTTGTAATTGTGAAAACCCACAGGCTGACCTGAAGTTACTTCTCTCAGTAGCTCTAATCTTTACACATTGCCCAGCCCTACACCATTGCGCTTCCTGCTTACTTTAATTCAATCAGGTCTTCACTTCACATATTGTCTTATCATATGTATAAACTGGGGGTTCAAACAGTTAGAAAAGTGCAGTTAAAGACTGCAAAAGCTTGTCTAAGATTATGTAATTTGAGAATGAATGGAATAAAAAACTAAAATTGAATTGATTTAAAGATTTAGTGCTACACATAGGAAAACAAAAGAAAGTGGCATGTGCTCTTCATCCATAATAATACTGTTGCTAATAATAATAATAATAATAATAATAATAATAATAATAATAATAATAATAATAATAATATTAATAATA
>NW_005187704.1:79635-88071 GCF_000239375.1 Pundamilia nyererei | reverse complement strand
TAATAATAATAATAATAATGAACATACAGTCTGTCTCACTCAGACTAAATCTGTGAATGAACAATGGGTCTGTGGTAATCATCTTCACCGATTACCACAGACTAGCTATTGGGTGATAGATGTCCTCATCAATGAGAGCAATGATATGCCGCTGACCTCGGGGGTGCTGCAGACTTCTAATAGGACCAAATGGTGACTGTAATTTGATTGGATAGGATTGGATTGTGTTTAACTGTTTTCTTATTAGAAAGCAGAGCCGGGGATTGACGGTCATGAGACACGACAGAAACAAGAGAAACATGTTCTCTGCCTTAGTCGCCTAAATGGTTTAATTAAGTCCAACACAATTCATTTTTGATGAGGAATCCAGCTGGAGGTTGTTGGCTGATATTTGGCTTTTTCTGTCAGCCTAGCGCATCATTTTGTGTAAAGTGCACATGTGTGATCACTGCTGTCAACTGACTGTCGATGCATGTTGGAGTGATTGTAATAGGCAGAAAGGAGCAGGGGCAGCGTGGCGTTTTCCTCTAGGGCTAAAACCAGCTAACAAGAGCTACTCTATTAAAGATTATAAGATTAAAGAGGCTTTGAGCTGATCCACTCCCTAAGTGCTTTCACTCTTCTGCCTGCTTTAGCTTATCATGCATAACTGACCCTCGCTGGTTTGAAAAGCCTTTGGCAATGGATGCTGACAGTATTTTGAATGCTGATTATACTGCATATTTACTACATTGTTAATGGTTTCTCATCTGCCTAATTATCTATGCTTTATACACTGCTTTTTGCATCACACAGTGCTATCAAACTGTCTGTCAGCCATTCCCAGTTTTGGAAATGGTGTGACCTTTAAATGCCCACTTCCAGCCCACCAGACAACCACAAATTACTGCAATATGGTTTTGTTATAATAAGATACTAAATGATTACATACCATGACATAATACTGTATATTACTGTATATTATCTAATACCAATAACATGGTGATTAATATGTTTCCTGGAGCCACTCTTCCAGCTTCAGGGTTTTAGCTCCTCTGTTGTTTACCACTGTGGACTTTACATTCTGCTCCAGTTGTTCCTTCAGCCTCTGGTACGTCTCGATTGTCTTGTGCTTCTGATGTTTCTTTTTTCTGGGATTGCTACATCTATAAAACTGCCCTCTTCTGTATTTTGTCAACCACCAAAAAGCTTGTGTAGTTTCTTCAGCAGGTGCTTGTCTGTTTTAACCTTGGAGTGCTGCAGGAACTTAGCCTGTAGCCTTTGTTGGTGTCTCCCATCAGGACTTGGGGACTTCTAGTCTGTGTGTAGCAGAGATGTTCCTGTACACTGTGCCAGGCACTTGGATGAGCTTTTCAGTATACAGTATGTGGTCCCAACTTTATTCTTATATCCTGTTACTATGTGCTGGACTTCTTTCACCTTTACACAGATTTACTGATCTGGTCTTGTGATCTTATGCTGCCATGATCAGCTCCTCCAGCTGGCCTTTTCTAGCCACTGGTCGGATTCAGTATTTGATATCTTACATTAATTCATATAAACACTCACGCTCCAATGGATACATTGGGGGCAGCTGGTTTGGTATATTTCCCAAGCATACAGGGACAGGAGATCAGTCCACTGACCTGCTGATGAGTAACACATGATACAGCCCATGCAGGGGCTTGGTCCTCCATGACAGTTCCTCCTTCTTTCTCCTGCTGGAGCGCCGCAGTTAATGAGTCAGCAGAGCGTTCACAACTCTTGTGCACTGTGTGCCTCAGCACCTCGGTCTGTAACTTTGCATGGCCTGCCACTTAGTGTTTGAATGGCTGTGGTTTCTAAACATTTTCATTTTGAAATATCACTACTTACATATGATCATGGAATATTTCACAAACTAACATTGTACCAGTGACATCCTATTACCAAACTCGACTTCAGTGAGCTCTCTATAATGATCTATTCTTTCACAATTTTTTGTAAAAGCAGACTGAATGGAGAGGAGCTTAAGTTTATATATAACTGTCACAGTGGGACTGAAAATACCTGAATACAACGATTAAGAGGATTTTAATTACTAGCACAGGTGCTACATGTATTACCCTCAAGCAGTCTGTGCCAGGAACTCTAATAACATTAATAATAATACTTAATTTTGATATCTCAAAATTAGATATCAAAAGGCTGGTGTAGGCTTTTCTAGGTATCAAAATAACTGCCCAAATAATCACCCAGCATGGCTGGTCTCCTCACGGGCTATTTGGATTCGCTAGTGCTAGGAATGTTACTAGCTAGCTAACCACTTTGAGTTAATCATCACAAGGAACAGTCTCAGGGACATCTGTGAAATAGTTCCCAACTTGTCTCTGCTCATTCATGTTCCTGGTCCTTTTTATTTATTTATTTTTTGAACGACCTGGGTGATCCAAACAAATCACAAGACATCTGGAAGAATGTAAAACTGGACAGACAAGAACGATCCATAGCACCACATTTACAGAGTGTAGAGAACCTTCGGTGAAGCAAAATCAGAAGTACCTTAAACTCACCAAATATGGTCACATCTGGTTAAAACAAACAGATGTCAAAGCGATGCCACTGTTGGTTTAATCAACAGTCTGTGAACAGTATTCTAGCTTTGATTCATTTAAACCTTACTTAAGAGTTTAATAATTTGTATTTTAGTTGCCTTTTGTATAAGACATCTTTATAAATGATGATCATCCTGAATTCCTGAATAACGCGTGTAGATTTCTGTTACTTTTTAAACCTCGAACAGCTGAAATAGCTATTCATGCTGCAGAAATCCTCTGGAGTAGGAGAAGGCCACTAGCAATGATGCAAATGGTAAATGACCTGTACTTGTATAGCGCTTTACTTAGTCCCTATGGACCCCAAAGCGTTTTACACTACATTAAGTCATTCACCCATTCACACACTGGTGATGGCAAGCTACATTGTAGCCACAGCTGCCCTGGCGCACTGACAGAGGCGAGGCTGCCGGACACTGGCGCCACCGGGCCCTCTGACCACCACCAGTAGGCAACGGGTGAAGTGTCTTGCCCAAGGACACAACGACCAAGACTGTTGGAACCGGGGCTCGAACCGGCAACCTTCCGATTACAAGATGAACTGTCAACTCTTGAGCCACGATCGTCCCCTCACTGTAATTGGTAGAAATTGTGTCATTGTGGATAACAAATGTCAAAACTACAAACGTTAAAACTACAAATAGAAATGCTAATGTGAATCTGCTAAATGTCACAATTGCAGTACGATGCTTACCTTCAGCATCACTGAGACAGTTTCAAGATAACGTAAGTCTGAAGTCTAGAGGAAAATCAAGAGAAGCAGACCGAAAGCAGGGGTGAATGTGACCATACAAAATGAACAGAAATATTTGTGCCAACACGCAAATAGTTTCTGGTAAAGAGTGAAAAAGACTGCACATTTATGAATCTGCAAAATTCAAGAATATAAACACAAAAAAAGATGTTTGCTGAAGGAAGTTCTGTCACACCAAGGTAAATAAATAAATAAATGGGAAGTCTTGTGTCTCAGTAAAACGGCTCCTCTGTCTAAATGTGGTGTATGTTATTTTACTAATTTACTGCGAGCCCTGCCCAGTCTTGTGTCAACATAAGACCAACATCAGGGGCCAACATTTGGTCAGCAGAAATGCTGGCTTTGACTTATGGGCTAAACTCAGTGTTTGAGACTACTGTAGCTCCTTACAAGACATGTAAGACAACACATTCTGAACATAAATCAAGTGCAATTATACAGTATGGGATCGTGTGTGTGTTTAATGGGTGTTCAACATGAGAAACATCTGTGACACAGTAGTACAATGTGGAGCAAAGAACAAGTTCAACAGTAAAACTGTCCACCGAGTGTGTGAATTAACTGGCTCTGAAACACACAAACACACACTCCCACCCACACTCCCACCCACACTCCCTTTCCATCCACCCTGTCATTTCAGGACAGGGTGGTGAACTGAACAGCTCTTTAAGAAACGTATTTATATCTTCAAACTCTCGGATGCCTTGTCATTAGACCGCTTTATATAGCTGCGAGGATGGTTCCACCCATCGCAGCTCTACTCCCACACCACTTTTTTATATCTCCATTTCTCATCAAGGCCGGCACCTTTGTGGTTTTAGTTTAACAGGACCAGCACAAAAGTCTCAGAACATTTTTAGCAGGAGCAAACATCTGGCTGTGCCACTGTAAGATAATAGGTGGCCAACTTTTCCACTGAGTTCCTGCTTTCTCCTTTTTGATTCCCCTCAGGGAGTCTTAGCTTCTGAACATGCACCATGTAACTGGTTAACCGATTGAAGATTAGGGTTGTTTGTTGTTTTTTCACAATAGTCTAAATTTAAGCTTCGAAGTAATGTCAAAATTGACGTAAGCGATATAATAATGTGATTTAAAACAACAACAACAACAAAAAACACCCTAAACTTGGAGTTTGAGTCTTTATATTTAATATTTCTTTATATTTAATTTTGCTATCTCAAAACCTAGATATCTAGGCTTTTCTAGGTACCAAAATAACAAATAATCGCCCAGCATGGTTGGTCTCTTTGTGGGCTATTTTGATTCACTAGTGCTAGGAATGTTACTAGCTGGCTACCCACTTTGAGGTAATCATTAGAAAGAACTCAGTGTTACAAGAAGCAGTCTCAGGAACATTTGAATGGTAAATGGCCTGCATTTGTATAGCGCTTTACTCAGTCCCTAAAGACCCCAAAGCGCTTTACACTACATTCAGTCATTCACCCATTCACACACACATTCACACACTGGTGATGGCAGCTACATTGTAGCCACAGCTGCCCTGGGGCGCACTGACAGAGGCGAGGCTGCCGGACACTGGCCACCACCAGTAGGCAAACATGGGGTTAGTATCTTGCCCAAGGACATGAACCACCGACCTTCTGATTAGTGGCTGACCTGCTCTGCCACCTGAGCTACAGCCACAGTGAAATAGTCACAAAATTTTCTCCACTCATTCATGTTCCTTGTCTTGTTTTTGTTTGACCACCCGGGTGATCTGAACATATCACAAGACTTCTGGAACAATGCCAAATTGGACCAACAAGACTGATGCATAGCACCACATGTATTGAAAGCTACACATAACATATCAGTTCATACGCTTCATGCTAACTGTCAGCAGGCTAATATAGACCTACTGGTTTGGTCCTGTTTTGCAGCCACAGGACCTGGGCAGCTTGCAGTCAGTGACGCGACCATGAATTCCTCTATATCCGGAAGTATTCAAGAATCAAATGTGAGGCCATTTGTACAACAGCTAAAGAATCAAGGTGTTGAAATTTCAGAGCTGTAGTCCAGATTTCCACCATACTGAAGTGCTGTGGTTGAAAGCTGTTCATAAACAATGCCCACAAATCTCAATGAACTGAAGCAATGTTGTAAGGAATAGTGGGACACAATTCCCCCACTATGATGTGAAGAACTGAAAAAGTCAAACAGAAAACATTTACTTCAGGTTATTACTGCTAAAGGTTCTAGCATGCACTTAGGTTTTCACAGGACTGTACAGGGTCCTGTGAAAACTTTTTTTTCACATGACTGTATCTATCTTTGATATACAGGAAGGTACAGTGTGGGTAAGGAGGCAATATGAGAAGGATAGGGATGGGTTGGGGTGAAGGGAAGAAGGCAGAAGAGGGAGGCTGGGAGGAGTTGCATGCATTGAGGGAGGAGGTAGAGGTAAAATTGGTGTGTAATTACTCTCCTACCCTCTGAAATTAGAGGGGAGGACATTTCTACTGACCTTCTACTGGTGCCTGATGTCTGCACTGGCGCTGCTTCTCCGCTTCTTTCATTTTTATTCCTCAGTTCCACCCATCTGGAGAATCAGAAGGAGTTTGCTCTCAGCATATCATATTACTATGGGAATGAATCCATAAACTGCCAGTCATTATGCACAAACGGGTTATGTACTCAAGTGATTCACAACTGTATCTCAAAGAAAATAAAGTCTCCGATACCAACAGGATGAGGGAATAAAGTGGAATTGATTTTTATGAATGTAGTTTATTAGCAAACTTTTGGGCGGAGATTTAAAATTTAAATTTCTTTACAGGTTCACAAACTCCTACATGACAAAACACTGGGCTAAACTCAGGGGTTAGAATGGAATTTGGCGAAATCTCAAGAACTGGGTTGTTCTAGTGCAGCAGATTGTAATTATTATTTTATAAATGGAGCGACAAAATTTGGGGTAATGCAGTAAGATATAAACATTATTTTGATGTATTTATCACCTAACTTGGCAGCTATGGGTGCCCAATGGCAGCTGTGATAGCCTCCAGCCCGCTGAATTGGATAAGCAGAAGAAAATGGATGGGTGACCTTACTTGTTATGCACAAGCAAAAACAAATGTGGAACAGCATTTTCTTGTGTTTTTGGCTAACAATTTAAATCAAGACCAGTTCACTGTTTTTAGCTCCGCTTTGGTTCTTAACAGCTTTAGATAAATCTACCTGCTCTGTCACCTTTAATCTTTTAGCTATTCGTGTTATTCACTACCATTCTAAGTTATGGACTACTGAGTTTTTCTTTCTGGGATTCAAGTCCAAAGGACCAAGTCTAAAGCAAAAAAAAGTAAAAGGGGCTGTTAGTGGTCACATGCACCACCAACAGCCCCTTTTACACATCACATCATTATCTTATTAATATAATATATAATATGGAGCAATGCAGCTCTAGGTGCTTCCATCATTGGTGTTGGAACAAACCAGTGTTACTCTGTCTGCAAATAAGCTTGACAAATAGTGCAGAACAGCACAAATCTGAAGTGATTCATTGTGATTTGTCCAACACATGGAAGCAATACATTTCTCTTTCCTCCCTCATGTATTGTCCACTGCTTCTTCACACATCACGCACTCCTCACGTTGGAGTGTCTAGTGTTTCTCACATTTCAATCACATCCACAGTTATTACTACAGATGACTGCCTCCACGTTATATAGTATATGTAAGCATATAAAAGCTTGCAAAGCTAACATCTAGTCTTGGTCAGTTTGTTTCTTGCGGGGAAATTTGTTAAGATTACACATTTCTTTCAAAATATTTTACTGTGCAAACACAGCAACAATGGCAAAGGCAGGATGTTGAGCTGGTGAAGAGGAAAACTCATTTTCGTGATCCTCTTTTGGTACAGTGTGTGCAGCTCTGTTTTCACTCCTCAGCTTCTGGCAGACTGGATATTTTTGCTTCACAAATAATACTTGAAGGCAGAGTCTCTTTTGAGGCAGAAGAAATATCTTTTTGGTTAATTAAAGTTTCACACAGCCAAAGGGCCCCATCTTACATTTGGCTGACAAAACCACTGGATGGGAAGAAACTGTCACTGATGAAATATGTGTATTTGAAGAACTACTAGATACGATTTTGCACTGTAAAGTCTGCTATCAGAACAACCTGAACAAGTCAGAGCAGAGCTCAGATTTAAGTTGGGTTTGTTTGTTTTTTTTACTGGTATTGGAGAAGCAACAAACTGCTTTGCTGTGAGTAGCCATTAAAATGATCAAACAAATGATGCCTTCACAACTAGATTGGACTGCTTGATACTGAAGTTTGCTATTCATGCTTGTTTGCCCATTAAGAGCAAATTTGCTTATAAGGGGGGAAGTAGCTATATAGTGCACATCTTCTCAGATCACAAAGTATTGTGATTCTGAAAACCGTCTTTTGTACCAGGCTCAAAAAATACTTGAAGTTGAACATTTGGAACTTCCCTTTTCCTTTACCATCAACTACTTGTAGCAGATGGCCTCCCCTCCCTGAGCTTCCTTCTCCTGCGCGTCTCTCCCTGTTAAAAAAAAAACAGTTCTTCCTTCCTACCATTGCCAAGTGTTAAAGGTGTGATAAGGGATCCTCTGCTCTTTGGGGTTCTGTCTCTAATATTGCAGAGTCTTCATCATCCAGCACAAAAGGCCCTGTTGTCGTTGTTGTTGTTGTGAATTGAACTGGAACGCACTCACAGTTGTGGGCATACACACTACAGCAGTCTTCATTCACACAATAATCCAGTGCAGTGCTACCATAATCTGATTAACTTCTCATAGTCTTACTGTACTCCACCTGTCTATTCTGACGCTCCATACTCTTCATTAATAAAATTTCACCGTTGTTACTTATTCAACTTTTTAAAGTTTAGTATTAGGACTAGAGTATCATCTAGTCCTACTACAATCCCTATTAACAACAATAATGGAGACAGCGTTTGCTGATCACAGGATGGAAGCAGAACCTTGGTACTAATGCTGATGGGGGGGGGTTCTGGAGGGATTAATACTCCTGAGACATCATGTATGTGCTGTAATACAGACCTGCCTGTGGAAAACTCTGCTCAGCATTCTTTCAAAAGCTACTCCATAAGTGATGCCATTTCCTTACACTTAAGCTAAG
>NW_005187704.1:74628-79191 GCF_000239375.1 Pundamilia nyererei | reverse complement strand
ACAATGTAGAAAATATTTATATATTTGTCATTCTTTGTAATATCAGTAGTAGTAGCAGCAGTAGATAAGAGGCCATAAGTTTGTTAAAATTCAAATACATATTACGCTCAAGTCTTTGCTTTACAATATAAAGCACCTTGGGGAAACTGGTTTTGTGTTTTGGTGTCATATAAATTAATTAACTAATGACAAGACAAAAAAATAACATAACTGGCCCCAAAAATTTTAAAGTCAAACAGTTCAAGGGTGAAAACAGGAGCCATAAATTCACAGCAAACACACCGAAAGGGCAATAACTCTTTGGCACTTATTTCCCTTGAGTTTAATGTTTTGTTCCTTTTATCCTGGAAGTCACATGGAGAAGCTGGAAGTAATGTCACACCTGACTTGATTGCATTCTAGTAGTATTACTTGGAAGGTCGAGTCACTCGTCAACTACTAATGATATTTTTTTCTTTAAAAATCAGCTGCTGAATGAACGGCACCTTAAACCATGCATATATAAAATATTAAACATGTCACACATCAATCTGTAACTGCCAGTTGGTCATTTTGGGGCATTTCGAGATATGGTTAGTGACCCTCAGGTGATGGCATGCCAGTCAGCAGTTTTGTTCAGTTCCTTACCTCAAAGTTGAGAAAGGTTTAGCCAGTCAATGTTAGCCCACAGTCTACTCAATGCTGTCTGCCCAAGTTATTCAGACTTCTGCCAGAACTCCATAAAATTGAAGCTCATTAGATGTCCTTTGTATGCATAAAAACGGGAAAAAAAGGTAGTTTTTATGCACATTTTTCCGTTAGCCGACGTCTATAAATCTATAAATGAATGATTACAATGCAGTCCTGTGAAATTTCAATTACAACGGCGATTCAGTAGCTTGTAGAACCACCTTTGGCAGCAATCTTTTTCTGTATGACTTTCGGTTATCTCACAAAATTGTGGAGAAAATTTGGCTCTTCACTACTTTATCCACTCTTCTTTATAACTAGCTTCAGTTCATTGCGGTTTGCAGGCATTCATTTATGCACAGCTCTCTTAGGGTCACACCACAGCATTTAAATCTTTTTCAGCCACTCTGTTGTAGATTTGCTTCAGATCATTGTCCTGTTGAAAGACCAATTTGGACTTTGGTTGTCAGACAGATGGCTTCACAGTTGACTCTAGAATTCACTGGTATACAAAAGATTTCATGGTCAGCTCGGTAATTGAAAGACAGCTGGGTCCTGTGGCTGCAAAAGAAACTCAATTCATCGGTCCTCCACTGCCATGCTGTCAGTTAGTAAGTTAGTAGGCTGTTTTTGGTTTTTTTTGCTGATATGCTGTGTTTGGGTTTCTCTAAATGCGAGGCCGTTGATTATAGTCAAACATCTCCACTTTGGTCTCGTCTGTCAAAAAAAGCATTGTTCCAGAAGTGTTGTGGTTTGTCCAGATGCAACTTTGCAAAACTAAGCCATGTTCCTTTTAGACAGAAGTTTTTTTGATTGTTGTTTTATATTCTGGCAATCCTTCCAGACAAGCCACACTTGTTCAGTCATTTTCTAATTATGAACTTTAGCATTTAACATGTTAACTGAGGTCTGAGAGTCCAAGGATTGGCAACACGTCTGACCCTGGGATGAATTTTCAGGAACAAGCAAACTGCACAATGTCTGCTTTTATATGTCTGCTGACGATCACTAAATCAGATGCATTGGATTAACAGTACCTTAGTGGCTCTTACCTTCATATTTCCTATGTAAGTAGTAAACACGTTCTCAGTTTTTAATACAACTTTTTAATGCAGTTTGTAACACAGATGTTTCTAATTAATCTCCATTATGTGCTTATGTGACCTATGCATGATCACAAAAGGGCTCTCTAGGGTTTGCAAATTTATCAGCAATTTGCAAGTAAAAACAATCACTTGTGAAACGTGATACTGGCACCACAGTGCCTTTGTGGCCAGTGTTTGTTTGAAACAGAAACTGTTGAGTCGTGTCTACACACTTTTGAAAAGCTTTGTTGTGGCAGACTCAAGTAACAAAAGGTTAACATATTTCAAACCCAGTACCTCAAAGTTCTCCCAGACTCTGCCAGTAAACAGGACACAGCTCATGTTCACTAACCCAGTCTGTCTGCAAAGGAAGTCCAAAGGAAACCAAAAGGTGAAAAAGCAGCCATGCGTGGGCTGTATTTTGTACCAGCCTGTGATTTAAGCTGAAAACATTGCCTGGTGGTGCTGTAAGGAAGATCATCCGGTAGCTCAGGATCAGCCAATGTCAGTGTTTGCTTGGTAATTATCTGTACTTGATACCGGTAGCAAGTTATAATGGCTGTGCACATCAGATGGACTCTTTAATGCAACATTACATATTTATGAGTAATAATGCGATGATGACTTAAGGTGAAACTGACAGGCAATCATCGTGCTTTGTGGACACAATGAGAACTTCCTGGCATATAGATGAGCATGCTCTGTAAGTGATCAATTAAGCCTCAGCCCAAAACAATTAGTGACAATGTAATGAAACCAGGATTCAAGAACTTCAGCTTCACTTCCTGCTTCCACAAGATCTTCACCTTATTTGCTGGAATCGATTGAGTCAGTGTTTGCCTTTCTACAGGAAAAGCTGTGGTATGAATAGCCAAGCTGAAGGTAGTGACATTGGTGTATTCATGCAATCTGCAATGCTCATGCGAATGTTTCTCCAATTGGATTCTGCAGCCCTAAAGCCATGCCTGTTGCTCTGTGTTCAGAGGATTATAAGCACCAATGTAAATGGTAACACGCTCATGTTTAGCATGGTAATTCGCAAAACTGAATCAAAAAGCTGTGAAAAAGGAGCAATGATTCATGACAGTTTGCTGTCTTTCAAATAAGAGACTGAGAGTAAAACTTTTAGCTTTATTTTAAGGTTGGTTTGGCTAAAGGTGTCTTAAAATATGCCTGTAAATTCTTATTAATACAATATCTGAAAGATGCTGTGTTATAGCTTTCGAATCTCTCTACTTCAGTCATCATTTTATAACAAGATCATTAAAGTAATATAACAAGAGAGGATTGTTTTTTACTGATTCATAAGTAACACTTACACTTTGCCTTAACAATAAAGTTCGTTTTAATGAAAACGTGGTCACCTGATTCTGGCAACAAATGGAAAACAAAATAATTTCATTTATATTTAAAACAACAACAAAAACAACCGCAACGGCAAAAAACACAGGCGTTAAAAAGCATAAAAATATACCAGCTTTAATGCCCACAGAAACTCAGAGGGCATCAAATAGCAAATTAAACAGTTGTGCCTGGACGCTTGGCTCCTGCATTCATTTGTAATTTTGAAAAATTATGGAGGTCTTCTTGAGGGTCAAAAACTAGCTTCACCACCTCAATTTCATTTTGATATTAATTATTATTAAGCACACTACTAGAGCAAGGTAGTGTGAAATTGCTGTGCACTCCTACGCAAAATTGTAATTTTTATCTGATGCAGCGCTTTTCCACAGATATACAAAAAAGGGAAAATTGTTGAAAGGGTTGGAGGCCTCCAATGTGATATATAGATATTAGCATTATGTGTGCAATTAGATCGTTTTTAGTCATTTATTATTTCCCATATGTGTGTGACAGTGTTAGTAGACCAACAATGAAAGGGTGGATTTCAGAAAGAAACACAAACTTAATCTGTAAAGGTCACCAAAATGTTCAGGATCCAGCATGTCATTACAGAACATGTAGATTCTGCCCAGCCTATTTTAACTGCACAGAAACATGAGCTCGGTCCCACCGCATACATGGTAAAAAGCAGACCGCAGAGTTTCGTCTTGAGCCAGCAGGCTGCTGTTTGGCTTCTGTCATTATGCGAGCAGAGCTTTGGGTGTGTCTAAGAGGCAGCCAGCCAGAAACTGGAAACCGTGGCTCAGCAGTGGAAACATCTGTCCTCATCCACTCCAGAGTGGGATCACACTGCCACCTACTGTAGACACCTGGTACAACTGCAATTTGTTTCCTTACTATGAGCCAATTTTTTAAAATGATATATTTTCTTAGTTTAAGCTGTTGATTTGTTTTCTATGTTGTATTGGCAATCAAACCTGGGTTTATTTACATTTTACATAGTAACAGCACTCTAGGGGAATTTTTAAGATTTGGAAAC
Organism: Pundamilia nyererei; assembly: GCF_000239375.1. NCBI lineage: Eukaryota > Metazoa > Chordata > Actinopteri > Cichliformes > Cichlidae > Pundamilia > Pundamilia nyererei. Next base: position 75,054 of record NW_005187704.1, on the reverse strand, counting down.
GTTAACATGTCTTTTTGTCACCTGCTAAACATTAATACATTAACTAGCTGGTCACAGTCAACAAGAAAAGCGTGCGTGTCTGTCTCTGTGTGTGTGTCTATGTGTGTGTGTGTTTTTGTGTTTTAAAAAAATACTAGTAAAGAGAGCAAAAAGGGCATAAAGAGTTTTCATCTCATTGTTACTTAACTCTTTATTATGGTTGTTCTTTTGTACATCATACATGATTTATCTTCAGCATTTGCAAGACCGAATAAAATTGCTGCTGCACAAAACAGCCATTGCTTTTTTTGTTTTGTTTTGCTTGGTCATCTGACAATAACTAGCTACAAAGCTTCAGATCAGAAGTAAACCTGGTAGGCCAGCAAGTATCCATCGTTGTACATGTAGATCTGCTTGTTGGTGGGATTGTAGCTCAGACTAGCCACT
>NW_005187704.1:70571-72140 GCF_000239375.1 Pundamilia nyererei | reverse complement strand
CACACACACACACACACACACACACACACACACACATACCTCTGAAGTCTTTGGGGATTGACTTGCAGGTCTCCAACTTATTCTTTAGGTAGCGCAGTTTCTCCTTCACAGTCTTCATGTTAACCGTGTCTATTGTTTGCATCTTGTTTACATGTTTATGTAGTTTCTCAGCCTTTCAAAGACAGATATAATATTATTCTATTCATAATTATGTTACATCACAACAGTTCACTTGTGACCTGACATAGTATAACATCAACTTATTTCTTTCTGTTGTATTTTGCTGCCATTTGCTATTTTAGCTCTACCTCTTTGGAGAGTTTCTGTGTCTCAGAGTTGTTAAGCTGGCTGTGGACCACATCGATGTCCACCTGTAACTGGCTGAGCACCTGGCCCAGCTGGTGCAGGGACAGTTCTGTATACAGGCCCTGGGAGTGCAGGTAGTTGTAGGGCTCCAGCCGGACTGTAAATTTGGTAAACTGATCCTGGATCAGAGGAAGACGTTGGCTGGAGAACGTCAGCTGCAAGAAATGCAGACAAAAAAAAATCTTTGTTCAAAGACATGGCTTTTTTTTCCATAGGAACAATGTAAAAATAAACCCAAATTTTCAAAAGTTATTGTTTCGAGGGGACAGAAAAAGTGGTTGGAGAAATGATATAAAAAATAAAGTAACTTTGATAAACTGTTCATCTTTAAATATTGAAACATTGATTGATTGATTATACCCATACTCAGTATTCATTATGGTAATAATAATTAATGAATTATTAAATAATGTTTTCTTGATTATTGATTGATTGCTTTTTAATTGTATTACAGTTTTTTTTATAATACAATGTTAGTTCCTGAGAGCTTACTTCAGTGCAATAAAGCATATAGATGAGTTCTTACCTCTTTTTGTAGGTTATTCAGAGATTCTTCACAGGTGTGAACTTCCTCCAACACGTACTTAAACTTCTGAGTAGGGAACAGCCACATGGTGGAGTTTAGCTGGCACACACATGCATTTGCCTTCTTGTAGCCCGACACTTGCTGACTCTGGCTGTCAGCCTGATTTTGCAAATAGGAGCATAAATTCTTAAGACTTATATACATGGTAAACAAACAATAACAGAACAATACTACATATAATACTGTGTGACTTACTGTGGATGACAGCAGCAGCAATAGAAGCAGCTGCAGCATTTTTAGAGAAACTGAGATGGACCAACACAGACACACAGTCTTCTTCTGTTTTCTTTAGAAAAACTCACTCACAACAAACACAGAATTTGCCGGTTTGCTTCCTGTCACTGATGAGTTGCTCCACAGCCTTAAAACCACTTGGACAAATGACACAACTAAGAACATCAAACTGGTGGTTTGTAAGACCCCGCCCACTTTCTTTATGCATTGTTAGTTTACTGGCTCTCATTTTCACTTTTTCGTTCTAGAGGAGTATTGCATTTTTTAAAAATGTTGTTGTTTATTTCTCATTTATTTATCTATTTTTAACTATGTAAAGCAAGTCTAATGAACTGCTCACTGATTTTAAAGCTAAATTCACATGAAAAAAAACTATATCCAAT
>NW_005187704.1:54161-66846 GCF_000239375.1 Pundamilia nyererei | reverse complement strand
GAATGCACAGTAAGGATGTAGTATTATTGCATTATCCAGCTCTGGAACATCACCAGCAGATTGTAGATGGCTGTAGCTTGTAATTACAACAGGTTTAGACTGCTATCGATACACAAAATATAATAAAGAAACATCTAAGACATGTATTTATCAACATAATTAAAAAAAACTTTTGAAATAGACAGTACCAATTATTTTGAGTCACCTTTTTCACTAACTATGTATTTATACACCTCTCTGTATTTAATTATTAGTTATTATTGATATCTGGCTCTCCACAGCGTGTCTTCGTCCTGTCTTCCTCCCCTAACCCAAGCCGGTCATGGCAGAGGCTTCCCCTCCCCACCATGAGAATGGTTCTGCTGGAGGTTTCTTCCTGTTAAATGGGAGTTTTTTGTTCCCATCGTTGCCAAAGCTGGACTGTGTGCACTAGGCAGGAATGGAGGACCCAATGTGCAGACACCAGGAGGTAAAAAGTGCACTCAAAACAGTTTTATTGCTCAACACGAAAGTAACTAAACTGAAAAGAAAGGGAGATCATGACACATACCAAGGAAAACATAAGGCTTCAATACACAGAGGGATAACGAAGGAATGACACACAAGAGGAGAGCACAGCTGGGAGTCATCAGACATAACGAGACCGAGGGGGAGCAAAACTGAAAACATTAACATGGGACACAGACTGTCAAAGTAAAACAGGAAACATAACGCAGTAGCGCGGACATGACACTGAGACAGACATGACAAAAGCATAACACTGAACACAGGGAAGCCATATAAACAAAACCTAAGACTGGAAATAAGGAGACACTAAAGAACTTGGGGAGCAAGAAATAAAGCACTTTGCTCGTGGGGTCCTATGATTGTAGGGTTTTCTCTATTATCTTTTCAATGTTGTAGGATCTTTACCTTACAATATTTAGTGCAAAAGAGATTTATAAATAAATGTGCTGTATAAATAAAACTGAATTGAATGTAGTCTTGGTTAATATCACATATCATCCAATATTACCGTTAGTATGTACTGTAAACTAATTAATTTAAAGTCATGAAGCTGTTTTTGAAGTGGTAGCAGAAAATGATTGGACTGCTTTTGTTGGAGAACAAAGAATCAACAGTTTTGTTTTAGTAACTGAAATTTGGCCTATGGTTAGTTTGTGATTTTTTTCATTTAATTTATTTTTCAACTGTCTAATTATTTGTTTGTCACTCAGGTGACAAACAAATAATTATTTGGAAACATCTAAAAACTTTTTACATTTTTTCCTATAAGGTCTTTTTTGCTTATCAGAGCCAGGGTTTGGGTTGATGACGACTCACAAGGTTAACTGCTTACTAATTCATGTTCAGTAGGAGGCTGGAGTTAAGCTAAGAGATGAGGTACTACTAGAGAAATAGACCCACATGCATATTTTTGGACTGTGGGAGGATGCTGGGTGTCCAGACAAAACCCACTCAGCATCTGCAGCATGTAAACCCAACAGAGAAAGACCCCAGCTGGGTGGCAGATTTCATATATACAATCATGTAATATATGTGTATTTAAACCATGTCAGTCTAGTTGAAGAAATTTTAGATGTAACTGTACAGAGCGATAGCAATATCGGAAAGAAGGAACACAGTTCCTCTTCTGTTTTCCCTCCTGTTGGGTTTCGTAGTTGTTGATTTCTAGTTGTTTTTCTCGGCTTCTCTGTATTTCTTAATTTTTGCCAATAATTAGGAAAGAGAATATGATAAAGGATATCCAATTTAGTACAGTTAATCAATCAATAAAAAAGTACAAATAAATTAAATAGCTTGAACCTTTTGGGGAACATATCAGTTTGTGTGGACAAGTAGATGTGAAGACTGCATTATTTTAACAAATCTTTACACATTATGAAAGTCACAAAGCTTACCATGCACAAAAATGTGGTAGTAGCTAACACATTGCACAGGTAGAAAACCCCAGAAATTAAAATCTATTTCAAATGGTTCAGTTGTACCACGTGGCTATTTTACACTCTCAGTGCAGAATGTTCACTTTCTGTTCCCAAAACCTGCATCGATTACTCTTAGAGTGATGAAAAACAATCAAATAAACATGTTTTTTTTCTTCTGGTGAAGATGTGGATATTACTTTTTCTTTTTATTGCACAAGAAAACAAGAGCATGATGGGAAAGTGCAAACGGTGTCCAGGAAAGAAACAAAACTCTATTAACTAAGTTCCTTGTTCCTTTTCAAGCATCTGCACAAAGTTGTTTGTGTTGGCTGTCGGAGCCTGATCTTCGACATGTAACCAAAGACATTCAGTATTGTAGTCTTGTAGTTCGATCTTGTAGTGGGATTTCTACCTGGACCAGGAATTTTTCTTCAACAAAAGAATTCCCGTAGCAAGTGGTTTAAAATGTCTTTCGGCTGGTTTACAGCTCTTTTTTTGTCTTATTGTCTTCATATACAAACACAAACACTAAAAGATAGGTCTTATCTATGTTCTCATTAGAACAAGAACTGTGTGAGTGTGTGGGACTGTCTGAGACAAAGATAAAGTCTGCACTGGACTATACATCTACATGTGATATGGTCAAAGAGCATAGTGTGTACCAAAATGTGATAACAAAAGCCAGATTTAAATATAAAATTCAAATGGTGCAATTGGTCACACTGTGGCTGTTTTGTGGCAATTCGTTGCATTCAGTGTACAAGAGTCACTTTTTGTTCCTGAAGGAATTTCATGATTTTTTTTAAATGAAAAAAGTAGATGTATTAGTCACTGTTCCCAGCTTTTGGATTGGTTTTGCATCTTCCGGTCACCACACACAGACCGTGGGTTTCACAGCCTAAAAAGCAACATTATGACATTATATCACATAGCATAAACTTTACAACATGTAGGATGTAATATCTTATATAAAGTGTATTCTTTTGTTGTCATCCAAATAGGCGGCACCATATGCAGCGTGTGGACACAGCACCTGGTCCATGAGGCGCTGGAAAGTATCAGGGGCTCAGAACAAGCCAAACGAAAGTGTGACAATTATTTTATAGTCAATTATATTGAACTATTTGCCTCTTATGCTCAGGTAACCCCTAGGGCCGTCAATGCGCCATCACGCCAAGCCGCATATCAAAATGGTGCTCACCAGAGAAGTGGTTTCTGTCATGATCCAAGTGAGTGGTGGGTGTATCTTTGGGGCTTCCAGTGTTTTTTCCTGGGTCACCCTGGGTCTCCCAGCGGACATGTCCCAGTCACTCGCACCTCCAACCTGCACTGGCGCTCGTGCGGGTCTTGGCTAGTACGGCACAATGTCTGCAGTCGCCGAGACCTGTGGAGAAATGCAAATGGAAATGCGTTAATGTCTGCTCATGCCCTGGAGTCTCCCTCTCGTAGCTGGAACGGGCCAGCCCCCGAGCCTTGGCAAGCTGGCTGGAAGGTGCACTGGACCCACACTTGGGTCTGTGGGAAGCCACGCGATGATCTGCTCCAACCAACAACAGAAGAGAATTGTCTTCTGCAAACATAATAGGGAGTACATTTTTACAGACATTTTTTAAAGTCATTAATTTAAATTAAAAATAAGAGAGGGTCCAAAATGGAACCTTGGGGAACCCCACATACAAGTTTAAGTCTATTGGAATTCTGGTTATTAATAGAGACATATTGTTCTCTTTTAAAAAGGTAACTATGAAACCATTCAAGAACAATATTCCAATGTTATAAAATTTTATTAAGAGAATTTTAAAATTAACTGTGTCAAACGCCTTTGGCACATCTAGGAATATACCCAGAAAATATTTTTCGTCATCTAAATCTGTTGTAATTTTAACTACTGTAGACCTGTAGAAGAGCCATAGGCATTTTTTTCTCTGAATTCATTCTGGTGATTATACAATATATTACTATCAGACAGATGTTTTGAAATTCTTGTGTGAACTAATTTTTCAAGTACTTTGAAGAGAACAGGTAACACGGAAATAGGCCGATAGTTACTAAAGAAACTAGTATATTCCAAGTTTGAATAAAGGAATTACTTTAACTACTTTTAAATCCCTTGGTACAATACCTATTTTTAAGAACAAAGAAAGAACGTGTGTAAAGGGTTCAACAATAAGACGATCTACTTTCTTATTAAGACTAGCTCTTATCTCGATGTGGCCTGGAGCAGCGTCTTTCATTTTAGTATTATTTGCAAAATCTTTTTAGGAGTTGGACGGTCAAACACACCTAAACAAGAATAGGTGTCATTGTCATGTGTCTGCAACCCAGTGTTTTGTGTTTCTAGTTCAAGTTTCATTCTGGGAATTGTGGTTTTCTGTCTTGTATTTCCTGTTTTACTTTGGAGAGTCCCACGTTCAGCTGTGTCTCCCTCCTGTGTGCCATTTCCTTCTTACCTTGTGTGTCTATTTAGTGCGTTGTTTCCTCTGTTCTTCGTCGGAGTGTCTGTGTATAATTCTGTGTATCATGCCTGTCTGTCATCCCCAGTGTTTCATGTGCCACATTCCCGGTTGTAAGGTTCTGTTTTCTATGTTCCCCATGTTGTTATACTTAGCTTTACCCAGTTTAGGTTTAGTTTGCTTCCTTCAGTTTTCCTCTGCTTTTGTTTCTGTAGTGTTTCATCAGGCAAAGTAAAGGCTTGTTTTCCGTTTGAGACACTCTCTCCTGCATCATTGTCTGCGCTTGGGTCCACACCTCTTATCTCCAAACCTTTACAATAATTGTGCTAAACTTTTTTGTAAATGGCATTGCGTGATATTACAATGTTTTTAGCTAATGAAGGGTCAACATTACCAAAAAAGTATCAAGCAAAATACTGAAATTCTTAATGCCATTGGATAGTTGAGATGGAATACTTCCAGAGTGTTCTTTATTTAGCATTTCATTAATGACATTCCATGTGTTTTGAACATTTTTACATGATTCCCCTGACTTTTCAGAACAAAAATTTTTTTGGCTAGTTTTAATTTTTTAGTAAACTGATTTTTATATTTTTTATAATATGAAATACTAAAGGAAGACATTTTAGAGTAAGGTGAATAGTAACATCCTTATTGTCAACAAAATCAACGTTGTTATGAATAGAAATAGAAACACCTTCCACATTTTGTTTTCTCTACATAGATGTACATTATATTGAAGTAATGAGAAAAACTGTGCAATGTCATTTTTAAGCCAAGTTTCATTCAGTTAAACTTTGCATAAAGTTGTTCACTTTCTGTTCCTAAAATCTGCACCTTCCATTACTCCTAGAATGATGCAAAACAAACAAACAAACAAACAAAAATGTTTTTTTCTTCTTGCACACCTGCCCTACCTGCCACCTGCCACACCTGCCCTACCATCAGCTGATTTCAGTTTGTATGCTGAGAGGAATAAAATAGCACCGCTTTATTGCACAAGAAAACAAGAGCATGATAGGAAAGTACAAAGTGTGTCCAGGAAAGAAACAAAACTCTACTATATTGCTAACACAACTTTGTTTCTTTTTCAGATCTGCACAAAGATATTTGTGTTAGCTGACCCCAGCAAAGCTGCCAGAGCCTTACCTTCAACATGTAACCATAGACATTCAGCATTGTAGTCTTGTAGTCTGATCTTCCAGCCTAATTTCTAAATGGACCAGTTTTGACAGGAGAATGGCGCTGGCAGGTGGTTAAAAATGTCTTTGGGCTTGTTTCCAGCTCTTCTTAGAGCTCTTGTGTTATTGGCTTTATGTTCAAACACATGCACTAAAAGATATATCTTATCCGTGTCCTCATTAGGACAGTGACCGGACAGTGAGTTTGAATCCTTTAGCTGTTATTTGGTACTTTATTAAATGTGAGATATTTATTTTGTATAGCTTAATTTGCTTTTACTGTCATTTCCCATTTTTCATTGCAAATTCTCTGTGTTGCTGTAATCCAAATCAGAAAATAGAGAAAACAAAGCGATGGATAAAGATGCAAACACACCCACATCCACTTCCTCATATCCACAGGATAGTGGGAGTGTTTGCAAGTTAGAAGGTGCTGCTGCAGTCCCAGTGCCACAATCAAACACTCTAGAGAGGGTTTTGTTCAGCTCTGCTCTCTGATTCACCATGAAGCTGTACATGATCATTTCACTGTGTGCTCTGCTCACATTCACCCAACAGGTAAGAAATACTGAAGACTTCATTTCAATGAAAAAATATCTATTTTCTATTAAGTAAAAAATGTAAATTACCACTAAATGTGATGTTCTGCTTATTTCACTTGCCAGTTAATCTATCTTTCAGGTGTCTCCACTAGAAACATGTGCATGTGAGCTGAATAACTCAGAGAAGGCATTCCCTCATGAAAAACTCAGGATAGTTGAAACCAATGTCTCAGACTGCAACAGCAACATCACCCCAGAGAAGGTAACTAGTCTTTTAAAGCTCTCATACTGTTTGTCTCCATTCCTGGTTAATCACTGCTGCCTCTGCAGACTGTGGAGCTGGAGAGTCTGCTGCTGGGGTTGGAGCATCGCCTCTCCCAGCTGAACAAAGATGTGCTGATCCTGGAGAAGGAGGATGACGGAGAGCTGTATGGAGTTCTCAGCTTGTATGTTATAGAGAATGAAATGACTGAGATCAAGCAGCTGATTGACAAGCTCAACAGCACCACCCAGAAACACCAGATCCTCACTGCTAACGCCACTAAACAGGTAGATTCACAACCACATGCTGCAAAATGCTGACATCATTCTAAAGATTACTACATCACTGTATCTTTGTCCCAGCTGAGTGTTTTCATGAGAGAAGTGAAAAACACTCATATTATAAGTTTTCACAATTTATTATTAGACGGTTGCAATTTCAAATTTGGCTTACATGGCACCATGGACCTGTGGCTCAAAGAGAAAAGCAGTAAACACTTTTATTGAATCTGGTAAAAAAAAATGCAGTAAAAACAATGTGGTAGTGCAGCTGCCTTCTCTTCTAAAACTCCACATCTGTCCACCATGAGTGAGGCTTGCATGGGTGGTTGCTCAAGAATTGTGCCTTGATATGGTGGAGGTGAGCTTGCCGGCAAAGGTGGACCAGAGTGGAGCCATCTAGAGCTGCTTTTCTGGCCTCAGTTACCTTGAGAATGAGGAATGTTCTTTGTTTGAGAGTGTTTGGGGAGGTATAAAATAGTTCAGGGCGGTGTCCTTCCTAAAAAAGTTTTCTGCAGTGTTTTTCTTTTTCTTTTGATAAATCTCACTTCAAAAGACGAGCTCAGCTGGTGGTTGCAATTTTATTTAAGATTTTACACAACACAATGTCTGTGAAGGTTCTCAGTCATCCAGGTCATCGTAGTCAAGGAGCTTAGCTTCCCTTTAATCATCCTTTGACACATTGTTGTTATTGTCACCAGAAGATTCCAAGATTCTGCAGACCCCCCCTCCTTCCACCAGATGGAGCCAGATAGCACTTGAGCTCAGTCCTGCCACTAGTTGGCAGTGATTTTTTTTACCTGTAATATCCTCTTTGCACAAACGGTGTCGCACTCTAATGAATAGACCATTTCTTACTACTTTGTCTTCACTTTTCCTCTGCGCTGTTCACTTCCAGTTTACCGGAGGTGTGCAATTCTCAGACAAAGACTTAAGGAGGAAAATCAGAAAGAAAGTGCAAGAACAACAATGAACAAAGACATACATTTAACCCAGGTTATTGTTTTTATGGGTAGTACAATATCTCAAACAGCTTTAAACACATGGGCTATCAAAGAATTATTCAAGATTTAAGAAGTTTATTGTCATATACACTGCAAAACACAAATGCTTACGCTGAGCAATGAAATTGTTATTTTGCAAGTTCCCTACAAACAACTAAATAAAAAAATAACTGAAATAAGTTAGAATAAACCCCAACTGACTCTAAGCATGGCAAGGGTACTCCGCAGATGAATTGCGCCATTTTAGAGACACGCTGGAGAGCCTTCCTTTCCTGAATGGTGTTATTTCCATTTGCGGAGTTTATCAGAATACTCTCCTCTGTGCATCTGTAAAAGTTGCTGAGCAGTTTGGAGGGTAATCCAAATTTTTCAGCTTTCTTGGATAAAAGAGTTGTTGTTGAACCTTCTTGATGATCTGCTGTGTGTTATGGGTCCAGGTGAGATCCTCACTGATGTGGGTACAAAGAGATTTGAATGTCTTCACCGTCTCCACCTGAGTCCCGTTGATGTATAGTGAGGTGTGCTGGTCTCTCCTCATCCTCGGGTCAACAATCATCTCCTTAGTCATCATGATGATCATCTCCCATCAACAAAATGAATGATGGAGGTGTTGTACTGGGAAGAGACACAGTTCTGGGTGAAAAGGGTGTCCAGGAGTGGATTGACCACATAGCCTTGGGGGATCCCTGTGCTCACTATCTTTACACCATTGAGTATCTTAGTGAGGAAGTCCAGGACCCAGCGACAGAGGGAGGGTGTCAGTCCAAGAGTGGAGAGCTTTCCCAACGGTCTGTTTGGAATGATGGTGTTGAATGCAAAACTCTAGTCTGTAAACAGCATTTGAATGTAGGTGTCCTTATTTTGGAGGTCTGAAAGGGCTGTTTGGATGGTTGCATTAACGGCGTCTTCGGTAGAAAGGTTCTTACCATATGCAGAGGATTGCAGAGGATCTAGTGTGTCCGGGATGGTATCTTTGATATGGGACATGACTATCCTCTCAAAACACTTCATTACAGTTTCAGACAGGTTATGTTGTTTTTCTTGGGGAGGTGGTTGACTTGAAGCATGTGGGCACAGCTGACTGGATGAGGGATAAATTAAAAATGTCTGTAAACACCTCACCGAAGAGCAGACCCTCAAAGCATGGCTTAGGATGTTGTCACGACCAGCTGCTTTTCGGGGGTTAGTCCTCCTCAGAACCTTGCATACTTCAGTCAAAGTCACAGTGAGTGAAGAGCTGCCTCTACTAGTAGAATCCCTCTGTGTTGGTTGGTGTTTAGGGTATTGAAACAAGCGTAGAACTCATTCAGCTCATCTGGTAGTGCATTGTGTTGTGTGGGGAGAACACCCTGTATCACATCAAGAACTCCACCGATTACACCGACAAGGTCCAGAAATTTACCCTGGATCCAGATGAAACCATGGTGTTCTTTGATGTAGTCTCTCGCTTCACATGCATACCCACCACAGAGGCAGTGGAGACTGTAGCCTCAGTAACCGCAATTGTGACTACCTTTCAATTAGGGCCACCAGTCCAGGTAGACCATCGCCCTCACACATTCCTCAGAGAAGAAGGCTTCACTCTGTTTATGTCTTAGTATCTGAGTGTAGCAGTCTAAATCCCAAATTACTCTGCAATGCATATCTGTTTGCGATGAAGGATACAACATAAATGCATGATACAAATTATGAGGTAATTGTGTAATATAAGATAATGGGTGTACATGAGCCTTAAAGATAAAACATTAATTCTACACCCCACAAATCTATATCTGAAACATTTAAAAATTTTGGGATTAAATGCAAGCTAAACAGACATTCATTTGTTGTTACATTTAGTAATTGTTTAAATAAATTGTACAAAAAATTGTAAAATAGATATAGAAATTGATTTTTAACTGATGCCTGTTGCTCTTTTCATGATTTTGTAAACAATCCAAAATTGTCTCAGCTGGAGAACTTGAAAACAGAGATGCAAGAGCTGGCGAAGTTCGACACCATGCAGGTGATAAAGGGACAACAAGCCATTGCTGCTCTGAAGGTTGATCTACGCAAGTGCAGCGAAAAACTGAACACTACTGTCGCACCCACTGAGCCTCCACAGGGTGAGTCAATCAAGCAGTTTAAAAAAAAAAAAGATTGTTTATTTGTTTCTCTTTTCCTGGTGGGGGTGGGAACCAATTATTGGGGGTTGGAGCAATTAATAATCTTTTCTTGTAAATTCATATTGCCTAGTAGCATGAAATCATTTGTGTCCATACCAACTTGACTGATCTTTACATTAAGCCAAGGTAAGCTTAACTAAGCTAATGTAAGATAAGATAAATATGGAGAAGATCACTGAAGAAAATAACTTCTAAAGATGTCTGTGAAGGTTCTCAGTCATCCAGGTCATCGTAGTCTAAGGAGCTTGGAAAGAAAAGCGTCTGGACTTCTTTGAGTTGCTTGAACACCCACTCCCCAGTCTGAATCTACACAACTCAGAGAAGAACACACACCTGAGGACAGTCAGGAAAAATAGGAGAAGAACTTTTCAGACCAGAATCTCACTGAACCTGAAAACAAAGTATTAGCCAAAGGACTCAATTTTGCCATTGTTCCGCAACAGTTGCCCATAGTGGACCTCATCACAGCCACAGAAACTGCCATACGGATTAACAAATCATCACAGACAGAAGCAGAGCAAATCAGGATGAAAGTCTCCGCCACCCTCTCTAGTGCCAAAGTCCCTCCGTCTAACCTCACATTACAAGAAAAGAAGGCCGTCGCTTTCCTGAGCAAAGACCACAACATCACTATATCAGTGACAACAATACCTACGAAGCCTTAAAGCGAGACCCCACAAGCAGCTACAAAAAGAAAGTTATAGCTTGCCTTCAAGACCTTGAAAGGGACAAAATCATTGACCGCGTTACATATCACCGCCTTTACCCAGGGGATGGCATACCCTGCATTTACGGACTTCCTAAGATCCACAAGGAAGGTGTCCCACTCAGACCCATTGTCAGTAGCATAAACTCAGCCACTTACAACATCTCGAAACACCTTGCTACCATCCTTGCTCCTCTTGTGGGGAACGCCCCACATCACATCAAGAACTCCACCGACTTCACCGACAAGGTCCAGAAACTTACCCTGGATCCAGATGAAACCATGGTGTCCTTTGATGTAGTCTCTCTCTTCACTTGCATACCCACCACAGAGGCTGTGGAGACTGTCAGAAAATGACTACAAGAAGACAGCTCCTTGGAAGACAGGATCAACTTCACACCCGATCAGATTTGCACACTGTTAGACCTCTGCCTCACCACTACATATTTCAAATACAACAAGGGTTTCTACAGACAAAAACATGGCTACACCATGGGCTCCCCCGTGTCACCTATTGTAGGGAGAGTAGTACTCTCCCTTTAAAAGAGCCAAGAGCCTTGAGGTGGGTCGAGTATCCAAAAATTGTACTCAAGTAAGAGTAGGATTACTTTAAAATATTATTACTCAAGTAAAAGTGAAAAGTAGTCGTCAAAAAAGTTACTCAAGTAAGAGTAAAAAAGTACTTGGCGAAAAGACTACTCAAGTAGCAAGTAACTGTTTGAAATGTCCGATTTATTTTTTTAAATAAATGTTATCAGACAAACAAAAATAAATAAATATACAAATTTTAGTATTTTCAAAAGGAATATATGTAAAAAGATCGATAAAATAAGGCACAACAATTCTAATTTCCGGATTTCAGTTTTTCACAACATAAAGCTTTTTTCACCAATACCTACAGTAAATAATATAAATATATAAACAGTGCAAACAATTTCCAGTGACAAGATATGCTGTAAACTTTATATTCATTTTTGCTCCAAATGGCACAGCAGCCTCAGAGAAAACATTAGTACGAGGCATCGTCAACATATGTTAATACAAGGCAGCTCAGTTTACCATAAATTGTATGGATGTGCATTTATTTCTGCATATTTAGCAAACATGTGCCATTTCTTCACTCAGTGAGGTGATGGTTAAGCTTCAGCGGCAGTTTGCTCTCAAGGTTCTTTCTGTGAAGCTGTGACTGTTTAGCAGTGAACAGGAGTCCTGCATGACTAAGAAGTCCTTCACAAGCTCCAGATGCAGGAAGAGCTGTATTGACTTTGATCGACAGCTTCTTGATGTGAGGAAAGCCATGCAATAGATCCACACCTCCAGTGAATGGACATGAAAGGTACCTCTCCAGCTCCCCTGCTTCTGGTTTTCCTGACCCCATGGATCAAACATCTTCGTCGAATAGGCCGCTGTTTGTGCTGGCCTCATTCAGCTCTGAGTCTAGGTGATGTCTGATGAAGTGGAGACCCGTGGAAAGATGTAACGTTTGCAAAAGAATTAGGTCGGGGCTTATTGTGCTGTATACACTGCCAAGCTGCAGATGTTTGTTTGGAGCTAGCCTCCAAAAGCTGGCCATACACTGTACAATTTATGGCCCATTTTGAATCGATTTTTCAGTCGCGCAACCGTTTTGGGGATCGGCCCGTGTTTTGCCTTTATCATGTGTGCATCGTGTAGTATACATGAGGTAACGATAAGCAGTTAACACCTCACAACCAGCTCCCAATCATCAATCGTATGGTCGCATGATAATCAAACCTGTTTGAAATCCTGTCGCCCCTCAACGCAGCCTCTCACACTGCGCACGCACAAACACAGAAATGAAAGAGAAAAGGTGGAGCAGCATGGCAGTGCAGCGTGTGATCTGGACACAAGAGATGGAGGCACAACTTGTAGGATGAGGCAAGCTCATCCGAGTACGTAAGCGTAGAGCTGCCACCCAGGCAAAAGAAAAATAGAGCTATATCACGTTATAACGTGAAAAGTATATTGTTAGAACAATAAACTTTTCACATTATTGTGTTTGTGAAGGACTGCTAGAAAAGTTTAACATAACTGTCTGTCCTGAATCAGTCTTATTAGGTAATGTTCAAATAATTTTATCCTCCCAGTGTTTTCAGTGTGGGAGAAAGTACTCAGGGCCTTCAAGTTACACACTATGAAAGGCAGCAA
>NW_005187704.1:44956-48107 GCF_000239375.1 Pundamilia nyererei | reverse complement strand
TAGGTAGAGGATCATCAGGGGGTCCTTTGTCCCTCTTTGGGGGGAAACTCCCACTGGGTTTAAATCTGGGACTCTCCACCATTTGACCCTTAGAACTGAAGAAGCTTCTCGGATGAGAGGTGAAACGTCTTCAAGCAACTCAAAGAAGTCCAGACGCTTTTCTTTCCAAGCTCCTTAAACTTCTAAAGATGACAAAAATTAAGGACTCAGTTGAATAGAAAATACAAACTAGGTGAAGTTCTTAATAAGACCAAATCTTGATCTGTCATTGAGTCAGAAAAGCTGAAACAAATGTGAGAAAAAGTGCTCAGCTGCATGTGGTTTAAATTGTGGTGAGGATCCATTAATTATCCATTGCCTTTCACTAGAGTAATCAATCATCTCGATCGCCTGTGTCAGCTGATGAAAGAATCCAATCAGTGCATTGAAATTGGATTCAAATAGCAACAAGGAATCACTTGCACTGATAAACATGGCTATCAATAAGCTTTAAAATTAGGTAAATACAACCTCAAATAAAAATATGTGAAGTAAAAGGCTAGGTCCCAACCTCAACCGAACTTAGATGCTTGGCTGGGTCCTTCAGAGAGCTTTGCAACATTGCAAAGAAGAAGTCGACAAGATGAAAGAAAGACATAATGTCATACAGAAAATCATTAATTCAAGTTATTTGTTCAAAAGGTAGTTACACAAGCTATCATGAATTGAACCGAATTCATTTAATAAATAATATAATAATAACAATTATTACTTTAAAGTAGTTGCAGTAAAAGAAAGTTCAATCGTTATATGATGAATAAACCCCAGCATGCATTGATAAAAGAATTTCTAGTTTGCCATACAAATACATTTAAAAGGCCTGTTATAATATGCATTTCCTCCATAAAAGTAGCCTCACGGAGAACAGCTAATACACACTATACATTTCCCCTCAGGTACCTGTGCACACAGCCGGCTTGTTAATGTTACTGAGCCAAAGGTCTACACAAAAGGAGAATATCCTGGCTCGTATGCTTACGGAGCCTGGGGTCGTGATCCCAGACCAGAGAAAGGCAAAGAGAGCTGGTATTGGCTGGTGATGTTGACATTGAGTAACGTACATGCCAACTATGTTCGTCTTTACAGCAGTCTAAGTTCTCTCATCATTGGAGTGAGCGTCCCAGGTAAGGAACTGCTCTCTTCTCTTTGTTTATTCCCCTACGAAATGTAAAAAACCCTTACTGTTTATACTGGGATCACACTGAAGTTGGTAAATTAGTAGTTTATTGAATCATTTGAATTTCCAAGAAAGAAAGAAATTAACCTGGAGGTTTGTTGTACGTTGGGTTACTGAATGTGTATGGAAAGGACCGTTTAAAGTTTGCTAGGTAACTACAATACCTAACTGTACCTAAAATTGAATTATGCAGACCACAATAAAAGTGACTTTACTCTTTAATATTATAAGAGAACACTGACATTTTCCTTACTTAAAGTGGAATAAAGTAAAGTGCACGATTGTTTTAATTACTGGCACATTTCTGTGAAGCAAATTATAGTTTTAAACTATTAACATACGTTTATTCCTCCTTTTTCTTCTTCAGGTAACGTCCAGATCCACTCCTCAAACCCAACTACCAACACCATCCAGGGTCCAAATAATGTTCTGTATGGAGGGGCTTTGTACTACAACTGTTACAACCAAGATTATGTTTGTCGATTCAATCTCACCACTAAAAGTGTCACAACCTTACAACTACCAAAAGGCACCAGGTTTGTTACTCAACTTTGAAAATGTTAGTTTAAAGAATAACTATGACAGAAACTTTCACTGCTATCCTCTGTTAACCAGGTACAACTCAAAAGGTAACTTCTGCCATCTTGAGGAATGCTACCCATACACTGACCTGGACCTGGCAACAGATGAGTCTGGTGTCTGGGTGGTCTACACCACCACTCAGGACTTTGGCAACTTGGTTCTCTCTAAGCTAGAGGAGGGTGAAACACCAACACTTAGGCGTACCTGGCGCACTTCAGTCTACAAGCGGGCAGTGACCAACACCTTCATGGCGTGTGGCGTTCTCTATGCGACACGTTACATTAACAGGGAGGTCGAGGAGATCTTTTACTCATTCAACACCGTGACGGGACAGGAGAAGTTCAACATTGGCATCTTCATGAACAAAATGTCTCCCAACATTCAAAGAACTAAACTACAGCCCTGTGGACCAGATGCTGCATGCTTACTGTGACTCCAACATGGTTTCCTACAAGGTGTTGTTTGGGTAAATTGATGTTGTTTCATTTCTGCAAAATTGATTGATCTCTATAAAAGTCTGAATTCAAAACAGTTTTTTCTCAAGATGTTTCGTGTTTAATGCATCACATTTCATAAACAATGTATTTCTCCATTAATCTAATTCTACCAGTGTAAATAAATAGTTCATTGTTGCCTTGTACTCTCTTTATTCAATAAAATCAATATTTCCAGTGTAGTGGTTTTAATGTTCAGAGTCAGTCTAACTATGTTATTATATTTTTTTTTTATGTAAACATACAAATGTCATATTCTCATAAAAGTTACACGATTGTTGTTCTGACATTTGTGGAGAAATCCTTGCAGTGACATTAGCGTAGCAGTTATCTAAATAAGTAAATTAAATTCAAACTGATTATCAACTCGTTAGTTGTTGTACCAGTGTATTACTCTAAGTACTGGCTTTTTCCATGCGTGACATAAAAATCCTCTTTTTTCTGAATGCAGAAAACTAATCTATGATTAATTTTACAGACAATTTTTTTGAAATGGCCACATGAATAAAAACATTCCTACTTTCTAATAGTATCTACCATTTACATTGTTTATGGAGATATTTGTGAAATATTCTCCAGCATTTACACTGACTAAACTTAACATTGTGTAACATTTAAAAATTATCCTTCAAGTATCTGATATTACACATTTTATAGTTCATAATTCAAGCGCAGACCACCAAGGTGCAATGGCCTACACTCAACTGATACGCTGTTGTGTTTATATTGTAAAGTAAAAACCCTATAATAATATAAAAAAAACCCAGAGAAACCCCAACAATCATATCGCTCCCATGAGCAGGTGATTTGGCGACAGTGGAAAGGAAAAACTCCTTTTTAACAGGAAGGAACTTCCAGC
>NW_005187704.1:42379-43319 GCF_000239375.1 Pundamilia nyererei | reverse complement strand
GCTTTGCGTTTACATCTTTTTGCAAAATCCGTTTACATCATTAGCTGTTTGATGATTGAAACAGTTTTGTGAGCTTTAACCTCAGACTCTGCCGTTTCTAGCAAAATACATTTACATTTAAAAATCGATTTGGGGTATCAATATCACATTATTCAAACTAAAATCAATTTCTATGAGAAAATCTATTTTTTAAACCTACCCCTACAGTGTTAGTAGTAATGTTAGAAGCTGTAAACCCAAAATAGTTAAAATCTTGATGTTTTTGTTACTGAAGACTTTATTATGGTTCTAACCGATGTTTGCATTCAGTTTTACCAAATGACATTATTAGTATATGAACAGTTTTTACAGCATACATGACATATCTGTGGTATTTGTAGCTAACATCACTGTTGCATAAAATAGTCCTTAAACTGCACTTTTTAAATCATTGCTTTTTTTTCTTGCAACATACATGCAGCATACATGATATATCTTGAGCATTTGCAACATCTGCTAAGATTGCTGTTGCACAGAAAAAGCCATTGCCTTTTTTGGGGGGGCTTGGTCATGTGACAATAACTAGCTACAAAGCTTCAGATCTGAAGTAGGCCTGGTAGGCCAGCAAGTATCCATCGTTGTACATGTAGATCTGCTTGTTGGTGGGATTGTAGCTCAGACTAGCCACTGCTTTAGCTACCTTCTCCAGTGGTATTGCTAGTGAGTTGTCTTCTTTGCCTGTGGCTGTGTCGAAGGCGTAGAACACCTCCTCCCGGTACTCATTAACGTAACGAGTTGCGTACATCACACCGCACACCATGAAGGCGTTGCTCGTTGCCTTTTTGAACAGCCTCGTTTCCCACGTCTGTGTCACGTTGAGACTCTTCACCTCGCTGTCCCAAACTAACCGGCTGATCACAAGGTTACCATGGTTACCTATAGTGGCATAGAGAGCCCACAG
>NW_005187704.1:40864-42335 GCF_000239375.1 Pundamilia nyererei | reverse complement strand
GTCTGCAGAGCGGTAGCAGTGATAATACAGAGCCTCGCCATACAGGACGGCGTTCGGACCTTCATTTGTGCTGGGATGACTGTAAGATGAAGCAAAGGTAAATTCTCTGTGGTTTGTTGAGGCCATGAAGTCTTCATAGGTTTGGTAAAGGCGCACAGTGTTGCCCCAGATGTGGCTGCTGAGCAGAGGTTGAACCCAGTAACTGTTCTTCTGCCCCTTGCTCTCGTTCTGGGCTTGTTTTCCCCACGAACCAGAGATATAGCTCTTACCATGAGGACTGACTTTAGTCGTGATAGGGTCACTGATGTTGGTGATCAGACCTCTGACGCAGTGCTTGTCCTGAACTGGAAAGATAGAAAGATCAGAAGGTTTTTGAAGCAGATGATGATATAGATACAGTCAATCGTTGTCATTTATCATCATTACTTATCATACCGTTAAGGTGTATCCTTGCTTTGAAAAGGGGAAGCTTTTTATTTTTAGACTGGGATGGCTCTGTACTGGGTCTGACAGAGGGCTGGGTCGGTGACCCAGCATTTTGAGTTATTTTGTATTTTTGCTTATTTATGAAATAATATAAAGTTCTCGGGTTATTATTAGTTGGTATTAGTTGAAGTTGAGTCTAGTTTATTAGACTCGTTATCCATGTTCATGTCTCCTTGCTTATGAGCCTTTTTCTGTTTAAAATGTGTAATCTTCTTGTCTGTGTAGGTTCCCCTTGTGTCTTTGTGTCTGCCCCCCCCCACCCGTTCCCTCTCTCTGTCTCTCCGTGTCAAGCTTGCGTGTCTCAGTTTATGTCTCTCCATGTTCCCTGTTTTATTTTGAAAGTCTTGTGTTTCCATGTTCAGTGTGTTTAGTTTTGCTTCCCCTGTGGTGTCATGTTCATTTGTGCCAGCTGTGTTTCCTCAGGTGTTTCCACTTCCCTCATTACCCTTCTATGTATTTAAGTCCTCTGTCTTCCTCTGTTCAGTTTCGGGTCATCTGTTTGTCTGTCTTAAGTCACAAAATTGTTTTCAAGCTTCGGTTCAGGTTCATGTTCATGTTTCTCATCATAGTTTTTGCATGCTCCTGTTCTGATTAATGTTCACGTCCCCTGTTATAGTTTTCTATGTTAGTGTTAGCTTATCCCGATTTAGTTTTTAGTTCAGTTTTGCCCCAGCTTGCACTTATTTTTGTTTTTTGCCAACAGCCCAGCCCGGCTCACTTTTTGTTACATTTTAGTTCTGCTCCTATGTCTGCTCCGTGTTTGTGGTCAGCAATTGTGGAGGCTCGAGAGTGGGTCCTCTCCATAGACGAGGAGTACCAAGCCCAAGCCTTGCTCAGCCCTTCCTGAACGCCTCTTCTGCTCAGCGTTCTCCACCACAGCCTCGGGGCCCCGAGGAGTTCTGCTTCTGCTCTTGCTCTTGACGAAGGCGGTTGCACTTTTCTCCTCTCCTCCTCCTCCTCTCCCTTAGCTTCCCTGCTTAGCCTC
>NW_005187704.1:38759-40238 GCF_000239375.1 Pundamilia nyererei | reverse complement strand
GCGCTGGCAAAGGTCGGCAGCCTTAACCCAATTTCCTTCGGGGTCAACCTTCAGGATCAATAAAGTTTTATTGATTTGAATTGAATTGAATTGAGTTTTGGGTTGGCTCGCTGAGGCTCTTTTCCAGGCCTTTATCCACCTCTCTGCCATGGATAAGCCGCTCATCCTCAAAGTCTCGGTCAGACCTCTCATCTCCTGCCTCATTTCTGGCAAGGATGTGGTCAGATGATGAGGAGTCGGTCACTGCAGCTACCCAGGCTTCACCTGTTGTCTTTGCAGCTACCGCTTTCAAGGGGAGGCGGCGGTGATGCTACAGATGATCAGGGCCTCAAGTTGAGTCACAGACATCCCTTGAGTGGTGAGTCACGGGAATTTCTTGCCACCAGCTTTCTCAATATCCGAGGGGGCTGATATAGAAATATTACCTACGAACACTGTAAATTCTGAGTTAGCATCATGTGCGGCTGTTGCTTGCAAGTCGAATAGTGAAGAGACTATGTTTCCAGTTTTCTTGCCTGAGGATTCACAGATTTAAAATGAAGTACTGTCATGAGGTTTTGGGAGCATCCAGTATGAGGGGGGAGATTTGTGATCCCTTACTGATAACATCTCAGAATTCAATAAGAAGACATGTTGTGTTACGCAGACTGGTTATGGTTCTGATGTATTTTGTGCTTCCAAGTCTGTGAACTCTGGTGTCCAGTGCTGATTTAAATGCTTCACTAGAATGTGAAATGCCTGAGGCTGTAATGCGTTTTTAAAACTATTCCTTCCATAACCACTAGCTCACTTTCTGGGAACTCTGTTACTATAGACAATGTAGAGACTGGATTTTCAGCTCTAACGCCAGCTAGAACTGTTTGTTGTGAGACAGGTTGCTGTGAGACCAAACTAGACTCCTGTGGGTCTGAAATATGGGCTGGGTCGGATCCAGAGGCTGAGTCGAAGGACTCAGTGTGCTCTGGGTCCCCAGAAGTACTTGTTTCTACTCCCACTTGGGGGCTCAGCAGAGGTTGCCCAGGCCCGCTGTGCCAGCTGGAGGGTCAGACAGGGCTAGCCAGCAACTTCATGCTTGAGCTGGGGGTACATGCGAGTCCAGCCTCCAACTTTATGCTCCAGCTAGGGGTTCAGGAGACCCTAGCCAGCAGCTTCTTGTGCCAGCTGTATGCTCAGCCGAGCATATATGGTCCAGCCACGATTCAGCCAGAGGTTGAGGCCTCATCTAGTCTCATCTCAAAGTAGCCTGGTCTCGCCTGTCAATGCCCTGCGCGGCCTGCCAGTCCACAGCCACCTTCCAAGCCCCAACCAGCGCATCAGGCGCCTGCCAAGCCAGCCCGTCCATGGAAATCAACCAAGCCACCCAAGGGCCCTCACTCACGTTCACCCTAAGCCATAGCCTAAACTGGGGGTATGGAACTCCAGGCCTCAAGTGCCGGTGTCCTGCAGGTTTTAGATGTGTCCTTGTTCCAACACAGCTGA
>NW_005187704.1:35195-37822 GCF_000239375.1 Pundamilia nyererei | reverse complement strand
AATACTGTACATATTTTCTATTATAGATAGATATCCATCTGTTGAAAGATAAGAGATCATGGACCTCAGCTGTGTAGTCTCATATTATTAAGAATAACAACAATAATTTAAAACATTTGAATCCCCAACTGATAAGATATATGTAAGAAAGGCCAGTGAAGCCAAGCTTTTTATTTTATTTTCAAAGACAAGTCTTTTGCAAGCAGCATATAAAATAATATATGAATGTTATGAAAAAACTTTGATACAGTGTTTATCTTTAAATAATGAAATATCAATTGATTGATTATACCCATACTTAGTATTCATTATGATAATAATAATTTATGAATTATTAAATAATGTTTTCTTGATTATTGATTCATTTTTACTTGTATTTTAGTTGTTTAATAGTACAACGTTAGTTCCTGAGAGCTTACTTCAGTACAATAAAGCATATAGATGAGTTCTTACCTCTTCTTGTAGGTTATTCAGAGATTCTTCACAGGTGTGAACTTCCTCCAACACGTACTTAAACTTCTGAGCAGGGAACACCCACATGGTGGAGTTTAGCTGGCACACGCATGCATTTGCCTTCTTGTAGCCCGACACTCGCTGACTCTGGCTGTCAGCCTGATTTTGCAAATAGGAGCACAAATTCTTAAAGTCTATTTACATGGTAAACAAACAACAAAAAATACTACATATAATACTTTTTTAAATTTATCGACTAGAAGTGTGACTTACTGTGGATGACAGCAGCAGCAATAGAAGCAGCTGCAGCATTTTTAGAGAAACTGAGACTGGACCAACACTGACACAGTCTTCTTCTGTTTTCTTTAGAAAAACTCACTCACAACAAACACAGAATTTGCCGGTTTGCTTCCTGTCACTGATAAGTTGCTCCACAGCCTTAAAACCACTTGGACAAATGACACAACTAAGAACATCAAACTGGTGTTTTGTACGACCCCTCCCGCTTTCTTTATGCATTGTTAGTTTACTGGCTCTCATTTCCCCTTTTCAGTCTTCCTTAGACGATTATTTCGTTTTTTTCATTCAACTGTTGATTTTTCATTCATTTGTTTATTTTTAACTATATAATAAAAGTGGAATGAACTGCCCACTGATTTGAAAGCTAAATTCATGTTTAAAACAACAAATCCAGTAGAAATTACGTTTTCATCATATGTTAGTATGAAAATCTAATTTTGAAACGCTGCTTTAAAAAGACAGTCAAAAATAATATATACCTTTGCAGGTTGTAGTCGTTAGCTTTTTTTTTATAGTGAACATTTTTATGATTAATGAAAAAAGTTAAACTTTAAAAAGTGGGCATTTACAGTGATGTATTACTATGATATAATGCCATGCTTGTTCAGAAATCCAGCTGTTAATTCCATTGCATTAACAGCTGATGTAGTCTACAGTATAGAGTAAAGCTCAGGGAAGCACAGGCTTCTCTGTGTAATGAGGCTACAACCTGTATTGAGTCAACATCTCTGTGCTGAAGAGGATACTAATGGGATTAAAGAATCCCATTAATAAATTAAACTGGAACTGAAGCCTGGAATTGCCAAAATTGCAAACAACCATGAGCTGCTAATCTTAATTCTCAATTATTTTTGCTTACTTTTTATTTATTTTACATTAAAAAAAACCCTGACAAACTATGATTTCTGCTACATCTGCTTTCACCTTGCTTACTACTGCAGTTTAACCTATTAAGGTCAGTGACAATCCGATCAGTATATTTTTATTTATTATTGTTATTATTATTATTATTATTATTATTATCATTATTATTATTATGTTTTATTCTTTAATCTCATTATATATTCACAACCAGGGAGAGAGTATACAATACAATATTATAACACTTTCAGTTTCTTCAAGAAGAAAAAAAAGGTCACTATTCTCTGAAAATATAGTATATGACTTAGTAATCATATTGGTTTTTGGGCTCATCAACAATGATGGAAGACCTCATAGGGTTAATAACAATCTTTTCAGAATATTACAAAATATACTATCATTTAATTAATTTGATGAAAGACTGCAGTGTTAAGACATGCAATCAATTAAGAGCACCTGATATTTCTAAGGTAAGCTTTTTCAGTTCTCACACTACAGTTAACTTTTTAACATCCACTGCCATTGGCCCACTTATTTTTACAGGTATAGTTTTGGAATTTTGCTGATTTCGAATGCCCAAATGGGAACACTTATGTCATAGTCGCTGCGTATATGACACCTCAGATAAAAAATAAGAACTTCTACTTTCTAAAAATGTGCTTCATGTTGGTAAAACTATATATTTGCCAAAAATGTATATTTGGAAACTTGGCAGATTTAGGGAAGTTAAAAGAGCTTAGAATGCAAAATGAATCATCGGTGGTGAGACATGGTGTGCATAACAAAACCACAGAATAAAAAAAGAATTAAAAAAATAAAATATCAGTCTGACTCAAAGTGGACACTTTCTGTTCCTGAAACTTCACCATTCCAGGCTCTGCAACCACAACATCCTTGTAAAGCTTCAAAGTAGTGCACGTATTAGTCATTTATATGGGTTACTATTGAAATATCCAGCTCTGAAACATGACCAGCAGATTGTAGCAGACTATAGCTTGTTATCACAATAGGTT
>NW_005187704.1:33441-34454 GCF_000239375.1 Pundamilia nyererei | reverse complement strand
TGTGTGTGCTCTATCTGTGAATGTTTAGTAGCTTGACCTGCAACCTACTTAAATAAATAATGAATATAATGGTTTACTATGGTTAATACAACTAAATCTAAATACTACGATAATCTATTCTTACAGGGCACGTGGAGAAAAATCTATTCCCAAGTGGGCCCGACTGGTAAAATCATGGTATATATAGCTTAAAAACAACTTCAGATTGATTTCTTTGTTTTAATGCGATCAACATAAAAAATAAAGCTGGAGCCTGAGGACAGTATTTTCATCACAGAAGTATATCTCAGATCACAGAGCTATATCAGCATGTCTCATGCACCACTTAAAGTGGGGTTGCATAGTTTGACTCCTGATATCTGGCATCTTTTAGCTTTCACCAGCTCATCAATATCAGGCGTCACATCCGGAGCAGCAGCCAACTTGTGATGTGATTCAAGTGCTTGTGTGTGAGCCTTGAGCGCAGTTTTGTTTTATTTATGTTCATTACAGAGAAAACTTGCTCACAAACATATGTGGTTCTGTACATGCAAGGGCTGTCAAGTTGGGGTAACTTGGCAAGAGATTCTGATAAAATGTGTTCAAGCTAGCTGCGGCAAATGTGCCCTTCAAATCCGGGTCACACTGCAAGTCTATTATTTCAAGGTGGATGCTGACAGGCAGATCAGAGGGATTCAAGGTGGACGGCGAGCAAAACACTTTGAAGTCTTTCTCCAGTTCACCAAAAATCTGAAATCATAGCTCAAATTCTCTTAACAATTCTGCTATTTTATCTTTGAACCGCTTCATGTGTGCCTCACGTTGGATCGCGCACACATTTTGGCTGATTGATGGGATGTGGGGTGTTCCCCATAAGAGGTGCTAGGATGGTAGCCGGTGTATCAGAAAAACTCAGGAGAGTCTTCTCCAAGCATGACATCCCAGTGTACTTCAGACACAGCAACACACACAGACAAAAACTGGTCCATCCCAAAGAAAAGACTCCTAAACACAAAATTAACAATGTGTATTCT
>NW_005187704.1:29595-31062 GCF_000239375.1 Pundamilia nyererei | reverse complement strand
GACTGCACTCCACGAGCGTCTGGCAGCACAAATGAACCAGCTGCTAGTTAACGAGAGACACCCGGAATGGCTAACCGAAGGTCGGACGGTCCTGATCCCCTATTCTATTCTATTCTATTCTATTCTATTCTAATTAAATAGCTTGAACTTTTTGGGAAAACATATCAGTTATTTTTTCAACTATAGGACAAGTAGCTCTGAAGACTGTATTATTTTAACATAGTGAAGTTAAAAAAAGCTTACTGTGCACAAAAATGTGGTAGCAGCTAACACATTGCACAAGTACAAAACCTCAGAATTAAAAATCTGTTCCAAGTGGTTCAATTAGACATAATATGTTTTTTTCCCCTGTGGCTTATTTTACGCGCTCAGTGCATAATTTTTACTTTCTGTTCCCAAAACCTGCATCTTCCATTACTCCTATAGTGATAAAAAACAATTAAAAAAACGTGCTTTTTTCTTCTTGCACACTTGCCCTGCTATCAGCTGATTTCAGTTTGTATGCAGAGAGGAATAACATAGCGGCGAAATCTGCAGCTTTAACCTCCCGAAATCTTTCATGGCATGCATTTTTAATTTCTCTTTGCTATTTGGGCTGATTTGGACCTGATCAATGAAAAAGCAAAGAATTACCAATTATATTTTACCTGATTTTTCTTTCTACGAAAAATTTGATCCACATGCGGACATTCGTTTTAAATTTTGATAGAACAGTGGCAGTACAAGTCCTCATAGGTGGATATCAGGCCATTGTAGAGCAAAATTTAGTATTTTGGTCTAGACAACCCAAAATGTGATGTCCACAAAGGAGTAAAGATGCGGACATTACTTTTTCTTTTTATTGCACAAGAGAACAAGAGCATGATAGTAAAGTGCAAACTGTGTGAAAAGAAACAACTTTATTGTATGGCTCTTGTCAAGCATCTGCACAGACAAAATGTTAATACAAAGCTGTTTGTGTTGGCTGACCCCAGCAAAGCTGCCAGAGCCTGATCTTCATCATGTAACATGGTAGACATATCAGTATTGTAGTCTTGTAGCCCAATTTCTGCCTGGACCTGTTTCTAATAAAACTCTAAGAATTGCTGTGGCAGGTGGTTTGAAATGTCTTTGGACTGGTTTCCATCTCTTCTTCGTGTTAATGGCTTTATGTTCAGACACAAGCACTAAAAGAGAGATCTTATGTGTCCTAAATAGGACTGGGATTGTCCCAGTATGTGGGCCTGTCTGGGACGAGAAGAAAGTCTGCACTAGACTGTACATTTACATGTGATACGGTTAAAAGAGCTTACTGTGCACCAAAATGCGGTAGTGGCTAACACACTGCATGAATAACAGAGCCCAAAATTAAATATTACATTTCAAATAGTGCAATTGGACACATCGTGGCTGCTTTGTGGCTATTTTTTGCATTTCATGCAAAAGGGTCACTTTCTGTTCCTGAATCAATTTCATGAAAAAAAAAAA
>NW_005187704.1:27224-28456 GCF_000239375.1 Pundamilia nyererei | reverse complement strand
GCTCAACAGCACCACCCAGCAACACCAGATCCTCACTGCTAACGCCACTGAACAGGTAGATTCACAACCACATGCTGCAAAACACTGACATCACTGTATCTTTGTCCCTCACTCTGTTTACGATCTTGTAAACAATCAAAATTTGTCTCAGCTGGGGAACTATAAAGCAGAGATGCAAGAGCTGGAGAAGTTCGACACCATGCAGGTGATAAAGGGACAACAAGTCAACTCTGCTCTGAAGGCAGATCTATTCAAGTGCAACAAAAAAATTAACACTACCGTCACACCCACCGAGCCCCCACAGGGTGAGTTTGTTCTTTTTTTTTATGTGTTTGTTTGTTTATTTCTCATCTGGTGGCAGTGGGAGTCTGTTCTTAGGGGATTGGAGCAGTTAATAATCCTTTTTATTTTTATCCCATCAGGTACCTGTCAACGCAGCCGGCTTCTGAATGTCACTGGACCAAGGGTCTACACAGCAGGAGAATATCCTGGCTCGCACGCTTACGGAGCCTGGGGTCGTGATCCCAGACCAGAGGAAGGCAAAGAGAGCTGGTACTGGCTGGTGATGATGACTTCGAGTAACAGATACTCCAACTATGTTCGTTTTTACAGCAGTCTGAGTTCTCTCATCATTGGAGTGAGCGTCCCAGGTAAGGAACTCCTCTCTTCTTGTTGTTTTTTTCCCTCCCACATAATGCAAAAAAACCCTTACTGTTTTTACTGGGATCACTCTGAAGTTGGTAATAAAGTAGCTTATTACATTGTTTGAATTTTCAAAGATGAAATAATTAACCCTAGAGGTTTGCTGTACTTTGGGTTACTGAAGGTGTTTGGAAAGGACCGTGTACAGTGAGTTTGTTAGGTAACTACCTAACTGTACCTAAAATCGAGTTATGCAACCCTTTATAATAGTGGCTTTAACATTTGGTAGCAAGTTATACTGATACCAAGTATCAGTATTACGTGTTTTCAACAAGCAGCCCTTGTTCCAGTGCTGGTACAGGTGCATAGACAGTTCTGCATTGGTTCCCAGCCCATGTTATCCTGGAGTGTTTTTACTAAATAATACTCACCTGCCATAGTTCTTAAGAACAATGTTTTGCAGTTTGTCTTAATTACTGATACATTTTTGTGAAGCAAATTATAGTTTTAAACTATTAACATATGTTTATTCCTTCTTTTTCATCTTCAGGTAACGTCCAGATCCACTCCTCAAACCCAACTACCAACAC
>NW_005187704.1:10406-26847 GCF_000239375.1 Pundamilia nyererei | reverse complement strand
ACCTTCATGGCGTGTGGCGTTCTCTATGCAACACGTTACATTAACAGGGAGGTCGAGGAGATCTTTTACTCATTCAACACCGTGACGGGACAGGAGAGGTTCAACATTGGCATCTTCATGAACAAAATGTCTACCAACATTCAAAGCCTAAATTACAGCCCTGTGGACCAGATGCTGCATGCTTACTGTGACTCCAACATGGTTTCCTACAAGGTGTTGTTTGGGTAAATTGATGTTGTTGTTTCATTTCTGCAAAATTGATTGATTTCTATAAAAGTCTGAAATTCAAATAGGTGCTCGAGTAAAACATGGTATAGCCAACACCGTTTTTCCTCAAGATGTTTCATGTTTAATGCATCACATTTCATAAACAATGTATTTCTCCATTAAGCTAATTCAACCAGTGCAAATAAAAGGTTCATCTTTGCCTTGTACTCTCTTTATTTAATAAAATCAATAATTTACAGTGTAGTGGTTTTAATGTTCAGAGTCAGTCTAACTATGTTATTATATCTTTTTTTATGTAAACATACAAATGTCATATTCTCATAAAAGTCACAAGATTGTTGTTTTGAGATTTGTGGAGAAATCCTTGCAGTGACATTAGCGTAGCAGTTATCTAAATAAGTAAATTAAATTCAAACAGATTGTCAACTTGTTAGTACAATGTATTTACTAGCTTTTTTTTAATATGCAGTGTTGGGCAAGTTACTTTAAGTAATTAATTATAGTTACTTCTTCAAAAAGTAACTGAGTTAGTAACTGAGTTACAAGATTCTAAAAGTAATTAATTACTTGAAAAGTAACTATTGCCTTACTGTGCCTGGACCCCAGAGGGTTAAACATTTTTTTAACCCTATGGGGTCCAGGGTATAATTGGCCATTTTTAACTACTTTTGATGTTTCCTCTACATTTCACCTTTAAAAACTATTTTTGTTTGGTATCATTGTTTTCAGCACGACCTCACATGTCTGAATTTACAGTTATGTTTTCATTTTGACATACTGTATTAACAAAAAACATAAAATCTGAGTAGAAAAAGTTTTTTTAATTTAATTAAATTTTTTACAGTACATTTACAATGACTGAAATTTACAATGGTTAACATTTAAGTTTCTCCTTCAAGTATCAGATAAAATGTTACACATTTATGGTTCATAATACAAGTGCACAAATCAATGCCTGAGAACCTTAATCGAATGAACAATTTTTGTAAAGAAAAGAGAGTCAAAATGTGTCAATAATAATCTGACTGACTGATAAAGTTTCTCAAAAAGATTATACACGTGTCTCTACAATTTACTGAATCATAGAGTACACTGCACTTAATTTTTCACATTGATTATATTTTTTGTTAAATAAGTGACATGATGAAATATGTCATGTTTTCATCTGAGTTTGTATTTAAATAATTTTCTTTTAAGGTTCCAATGATTTTTGTTAATATTTGCTAATATGCAAAACCCTAAATTTGAAATAGTGTTTACTTTCTCATTTACATTACATAGTTTCTACAACACCAAAACCCTAAATTTGAATTCAGTTCAGTTTTATTTATATAGCACTAAGTCACAACAACACTTCCCTCAAGGCATTTTATATTGTAAAAACCCCATAATAATATAAAAAAACAGAGAAAACACAACAATCATATCACTCCAATGAGCAAGTGATTTGACGACAGTGGAAAGGAAAAACTCCTTTTTAACAGGAAGGAACCTCCAGCAGAACCAGGACAGGAGAGGGACGTCCATGTGCAGCAATGGAAGCAGATATGGAAGATAAAGTCCAAAGCAGCCCCCATGGTAGTGGAAGCATAAAGAGTTGTAGCCCCATAACAGCTAAAATATTAACGTGTACTCTCAAGCTAGGCCTAGATAGATAGATAGATAGATAGATAGATAGATAGATAGATAGATAGATAGATAGATAGATAGATAGATTTTTTAAATTTTTTACAGCATACATGACATATTTGTGATATTTGTATTGCTTGCATAAAATAGTCCTCAAACTGAACTTTAAATCATTGCTTTTTTCTTACTGTTTAACAAGCTTTAGATCAGAAGTAAACCTGGTAGGCCAGCAAGTATCCATCGTTGTACATGTAGATCTGCTTGTTGGTGGGATTGTAGCTCAGACTAGCCACTGCTTTAGCTACCTTCTCCAGTGGTATTGCTAGTGAGTTGTCTTCTTTGCCTGTGGCTGTGTCAAAGGCGTAGAACACCTCCTCCCGGTACTCATTAACGTAACGAGTTGCGTACATCACACCGCACACCATGAAGGCGTTACTTACTGCCTTCTTGAACAGCCTCGTTTCCCACGTCTGTGTCACGTTGAGACTCTTCACCTCGCTGTCCCAAACTAAGCGGCTGATCACGAGGTTACCATGGTTACCTATAGTGGCATAGAGAGCCCACAGCCCTGTTTCATCTGCCTCTACATCAACATCACTATTGAGCCGGCAATCGTAGTAACAATAGGGGAACTTGTTGTTGAAACCCACACCGGTGCCTGGAAGAGTCACCCGTTTGACCTCGTTGGTCTCCAGGTCGTACCGGCAAATGTCTGCAGAGCGGTAGCAGTGATAATACAGAGCCTCGCCATACAGGACGGCGTTCGGACCTTCATTTGTGCTGGGATGACTGTAAGATGAAGCAAAGGTAAATTCTCTGTGGTTTGTTGAGGCCATGAGGTCTTCATAGGTTTGGTAAAGGCGCACAGTGTTGCCCCAGATGTGGCTGCTGAGCAGAGGTTGAACCCAGTAACTGTTCTTCTGCCCATCGCTCTCTTTCTGGGCTTGTTTTCCCCACGAACCAGAGATGTAGCTCTTACCATGAGGACTGACTTTAGCTGTGATAGGGTCACTGATGTTGGTGATCAGACCTCTGAGGCAGTGCCTGTCATGACCTGGAAAGACAGAAAGATCAGGAGGTTTCTGAAGGAGATAATAAGATACAGTCAATCATTGTCACCTATCGGGATCATTTATTTATTTAGAGTGTCTGTTTGGCTCAAATATTATTTTCAGACAGGATCAGGGAAAATAAGCTAGTTCTTGTAGTTCTTGAGTGACACGGCTTTGTACTGGGTCTTCTCCACCATTCCTTGTGCATAGGTAGAATCAAAATACAAAGAAAATCCAATACCCCAATCACTGAGAAATACTGTGTTCAGGAATAATTGATTATTACAAATTAATTGATAATTGTCTCTCACTGACAATCCCACACACCCACAGTTTTTTCATATCATAGTGAGGACATCTAATTGACATAATGCTTTCCCCAGCCACCTAGTCTAAACCTAACCATCAAAAATTAATGCCTAACCCTAACCCTGTTGTAACCCTGACACTAAAATCACATTTTGAGCCTCAAACTCGTGTGAACGGGCATTTCGTCCGCATAAGTATAGCAGCATGTTAATTTTCTGTCCTCACAAAGATATCTAAACATGTACACCACACACACACACACACACACACACACATACACACACACACACACACACACACACATACCTCTGAAGTCTTTGGGGATTGACTTGCAGGTCTCCACATTATTCTTTAGGTAGCGCAGTTTCTCCTTCACAGTCTTCATGTTAAGCGTGTCTATTGTTTGCATCTTGTTTACATGTTTATGTAGTCTATCAGCCTATCAGAAATGGATATAATATTATTCTATTGATAATTCTGTTACATCACAACAGGTCACATGTGACCTGACATAGTATGACATTAAATCTTTTCTTTCTGTTGTATTTTGCTGCCATTTGCTATTTTAGCTCTACCTCTTTGGAGAGTTTCTGTGTCTCGGAGTTGTTAAGCTGGCTGTGGACCACATCGATGTCCACCTGTAACTGGCTGAGCTCCTGGCCCAGCTGGCGCAGGGACAGTTCTGTATACAGGCCCCTGAAATGCAGGTAGTTGTAGGGTTCCAGCCGAGCCGTAAAGTTGGTAAACTGATCCTGGATCAGAGGGAGACGTTGGCTAGAGAACGTCAGCTGCAAGAAATGCAGACAAAAAAATCCTGTGATATTCTGATCCCAGACTGAAGTTGAAATATTATCTGGCAGACAATAACATAAAATTAATGGTAACAGGAAATCAATTCTGTGGGTATTTCAGTGTTTTTGCTTTTTAAACTTTTTTAAAGTATTTAATATCAAATATTGAAATGGTTATGAAAAGTGATTATTTTACATTATATTATTTTACAAATTTTACTGTGCATACTTTCTCATATCATATCAAATTTCAGTATAAGAGTATAATAAACGAGGAGGTACTTATAGAAAAGAGATTCCAAAAGGCCAATGTGGAATATAACTGAAAAATAAAACACCGTGGACCCCGGCTGTGTATTTAAATCCCAACTGATAATGTAAGTTTAACAAGACAAACAAGCCATAGGTTTTCTAGTTTTCAATATGAATCCCACAAATCTTTTTGGTGTTCAATAATAAATCTGTTGAAGGTGGCAGAGGAATGATATGAAAATATAAACTTCAGTAACACATACATTTAAAAATTACATACCAATATATAGTATATGTGATAATAAAAAAATTATAAATAATGAAACAATAATATTGCAATTGGTACTTATGCTTAAGTAGCAGAGGTGAGTAAAATAATGCTACATGAGTTCTTACCTCTTCTTGTAGGTTATTCAGAGATCCTTCACAGGTGTGAACTTCCTCCAACACGTACTTAAACTTCTGAGCAGGGAACAGCCACATGGTGGAGTTTAGCTGGCACACACATGCATTTGCCTTCTTGTAGCCCGACACTCGCTGACTCCGGCTGTCAGCCTGATTGTGGGTACAGCAGGTTAAATCCTGAGGAACTGTTCACGGGCTACTCAAATAACTTTTTCTCCTAAAATACCATATTAAATCATTAGCTTTGAAGTGTAACTTACCGTGGATGACAGCAGTAGCAATAGAAGTATCTGCAGCATGTTTAGCTGGAAAAACTAAGACTGGACCAATAAAGATGCACACACACAAACACACACAGTGCTCCTCTGTTTTCTCTAATAAACTCACTGACAACAAACACACAGCCTGCTGGCCTGTTTCCTGTCACTGATGGGTTGCGTCACAGACTTAAAAGCAATTGGATGACACAACTAAAAGCATCAAGCTGGACTTCTGTAGGACCCCTCCCACTTCCTTCATGTATTGTTAATTTATCAGCTCTCATTTCCAAATGTTTTCATTCCTTCCTAACAGGATTATTTCCTACTTTATTAATTTTTTTAATTTTTTAAATTATTATAGATTACTACTGGCAGATGTTATACATTTACTTTAACATTAAAATGTTAAAACCTGTAACCAATGGAAACGGCCCTTTTAGCATATTGTAACAAATTAATCTGATTTTTGCAAGGGTGAACTTAGATAAAAGTGATACACTCTTAGAAACTAAATAACAAGAGACACTTTTTAAATTCTATCACCTTTTTTATGTTAAACTATTTTTATCAGTTCTGAATAAAAAAGTAAAAAATTAAGCCCTTCTAATCTCTGTTACGTACCCTAAAAGGTAGGCATTTACATTGACATATTAATATGTAATGAAAAGTAGCAACTTCTAAACATGTACTTGCTTAGCAACGAAACCTTATACGTTATCATAAATTATCATTGGAAACTTGGAGACTGTTAAAAGAGCACAATAAATGATTTACTGTAAGATGTTGCATGTATAACACAAACCACAGAATTAAAAAAAATCTAATTATTATTGCGGTCTGACTCAAAGTGGACACTTTCAGTTCCTGAAACTTTACCATTACAGGATCTACAACTAAGATTCAGCATGTATGACTCTCTAAATCTTCAAAATAGATGCACGTATTAGTCACTGTCTGCCTTTATGTGCACTGTTAAAAAAAACATCTTAAAAAAACGGTAATATTCCAGCAGCTGGGGCGCCAAAATACTACCGTAAAATAACAGAAAATAACTTTCTCATAAAAATACAGTTATTTTCAGTAATGAAAATAGAGTTTGTTGCGCCAATTTTACTTGGGATTCTGCCTTTTCCAAGTGCTTTTAGACATTAAATTAGGAACATTTTGACGTGATCAAACAATGAAATCACCTATAAACAAGGTCAATGAATGTGGCAATAAGAATCATAATACGTAAATATACAGAAATATACAGTTAGCAGTTGGTTTAAATAATAATGGATTGCATGCCCTGGGACAGACTGACAGAGGCGAGGCTGCCATATCAGCCCTTCTGGCCATTACCAGTAGGTGAAGAGTCTTGACCACGGACACAATACCGAGACTGTCCGAGCCGGTGCTCGAATCGGCAACCTTGTGATCACAAGGCGAACTGCCAACTCTTGAGCCACGATTGCCCTAAATAGCAATGATAATAATACTTATGTGATGTAACACAAGCTTATAGGAATCATGTTATATACTTTTCCATAGCATTACATTTGAATTCAACAATTCAATCTTTCAAATAACGGACAGATATTTGTGAAATCATTAACTCAAAAGTGGATTATAGATGGCAGACAGTTGGTGTCGTAAACCCCCGCCTCTGTTCAAAGATGGTCGCTCACAGTGGACATAGATGGCTTCTTTCACTCCTCTTTCAAAACATCTGTCCTCTCTGTCCAAAATGTGAACATTGGCATCACAGTGATTTAACGTTAATTTACATTTGAAATGTGAAATCACAGTCTATTTACGTAACTAATGATATTCTACAAGAACAGAACAAAACTGTAAAATGCACAGTAAAATACTTTTATATTAGGATTTTCCTACAGTACACCCATACCCGCGACCTTGTGGTTGTTAGTTCACATTCATTGGCCGATGCTTAGTGTCATGTTATTATGTGTCCCAACATCCAATGGCATGTCACATTGTTTTCATGGCCACACCCTCACCCCAGGTGCAGTGGCCTATTTCTGTTCAGGAATGTTGTGAATACTTTGAGATTCATATTAATTGCAATTCCTACCTCTACATTAGTGATGCGCGAATCATGAACGAATCGTTCAATACTCGAGAATCACTTTACTGACTCATGAATCATGATTCACAAGCCCAACTGACTCACTGACTCATCCCTGTTGCTGTTAGCAGCAATGTATGTAGGTTATAATTAAAATTGTGGAGAAAAACACAACATCCAGTATCATAACAAAAAAATTTCTGCTCTGAACTGGAAGAAAAAACCCTGAGTAGAAGCTCACATTAAGAAATATAGCTCCTCGGTTCAGAGTAGCATCGCTCTGCTAACATGCTAACAGCACATTTGAGCTACTCACCCCTTCCCTTCCTGTGCTGAATCGTAAGCGAATCACTCAGGACTCGCTCACCCCCTCCCTCCTGTGCTGAATCATAGAGCGAACGAATCACTCAGGACTCACTAACCCCTTTCTTCCTGTGCTGAATCGTAAGCCTAAGCAAATCACTCAGGACTCACTAACCCCCTATCTCCTGTGCTGAATCATAGAGCGAACGAATCACTCAGGACTCACTAACCCCCTCCCTCCTGTGCTGAATCATAGAGCGAACAAATCACTCACTCACTCGCTCACCCCCTCCCTCCTGTGCTGAATCATAGAGCGAACGAATCACTCAGGACTCACTAACCCCTTCCTTCCTGTGCTGAATCGTAAGCCTAAGCGAATCACTCAGGACTCACTAACCCCCTATCTCCTGTGCTGAATCATAGAGCGAACGAATCACTCAGGACTCACTAACCCCTCCCTCCTGTGCTGAAACATAGAGCGAACAAATCACTCACTCACTCACTAACCCCCTCCCTCCTGCTGAATTGTAAGCGTAAGCGAATCACTCAGGACTAGCTCACCCCCTCCCTCCTGTGCTGAATCGTAAGCGAATCACTCAGGACTCACTCAGGACTCACTCACCCTCTCCCTCCTGGCTCACAGCTTCTTCTTCCTCTTGGTTGGCAACCAATGTTAAGGCGCATTACCAGCCCCTGGCTCACAGCTCAGTGGACATTTAGATGAGAAAATATATATTTAACACATTTAAGGAAAATACTAATAAAATAAAAAATAAAAATATATTAAAATAAAATAAAAATAAATAAATGTTTATTAAGCAATTTTGATAGGAAATTGCTTAATTTTAGAAATGTTTTTGCTCTTTTTTGCTCTATAAAATAGTTGTTTTCTTTTAGAATCATTCATCTTCACATTTTTTGCACTCTCTGGTCGACTGACTCAGTGAATCAAATGACTCACAAAACCCGATTCACTTTGGTGAGTGACTCATTAAAACTCAATTCAGTAAAAAGAACCAAATTTACCATCACTACTCTACATTTATTTTTTAAAATATATAATTAGCACAGCGTGGCCGTGCAATGTTTTATATGTTTTTTTTAGTTTTTATTCCTATTAATTATATTTTCTCTTGTTACCTCCGAATTATTGAAATTACTCCTTTAATTATTGATTATTCTCATTCCTTTTTGATCATTTTATATATTTTTCCATAGTATTACATTTGAATTTAACAGATCATTCTCTCACATAACAGACAAATATTTGGGAAATTATGATACATTT
The DNA here is from genome assembly GCF_000239375.1 of Pundamilia nyererei. Taxonomy (NCBI): domain Eukaryota; kingdom Metazoa; phylum Chordata; class Actinopteri; order Cichliformes; family Cichlidae; genus Pundamilia; species Pundamilia nyererei. The sequence continues at coordinate 18,259 of NW_005187704.1, read as the reverse complement.
CTGAATGTATTTTTACAATCAAAATATGCATATGTACAAAAAAATATATTTAAAAAACAAGTAAATTGTGTTTTACTATATTTTCAGTACACTGTTACATTCTTGTCTGAAAAGATCTTAAAGGTTTATTTTGTCACACAGAAAGTAGTAATAAGACTAATATTAAAAGTAAGTAGCTGCCACGATTGTTGGAAACTGGAATTGGCTGGGCCGCGCTATGAGTTCTGGGATAGGTTGGGCCACGAAGGATACACCCGAAATGAGGGACACATCTGTCAGCTGCATATGTAGTATCCTTCGAATTGGGACAGCCTTCGTCCCCTGGCTGTGCCTTAATCGGTCTACAAATGCAGCAGGATGCAGCCTAGGAATTGAGACACGGCGATAGCGTCGGTATGTTACGTTTTGGGAAGAGAATGTGTTGCTTTAAAATCTTTCAGTCTTTCTCCAGTTGACTCATTTCTGTTTGCTGGTTTTTGTCAATAATTATAAAAGACAACATATGAGAATGGAGACCTCAAACGTTTACCAGATATGTTTATCGATATTTCATATATAAAAAAGGAAAAACATGATACATTTTTTCAAAACTATACAAATTGTTTTCCTCACATCCTAAATGTTATTGGGTGGTGAGTTAATCAACCCATAAAAATACATTACAATTCAAATCAGTTAAATTAAACTGAACTGAGCAAGCGTACAGGATATCACCAATTCCAGTTGTGTAGCACGAGTAGCGATAACAACTGCACAATTTGAACACTTAACAGGCACAAAAACCACGTGGTGGTGACTAAAACATAGCATGGATAGCAACCTCTAGAGTTAAAAATTAATTGTGAATGGTATAATTGGACATGACATGATTTTTCTTTCCGTGGTATTTTTTGCACTCATGTAGAATTTTCACTTCCTGTTCCTGAAACCTGTTACTACATCTTCCATTGAGAGAAGCTGCATATGAAATGTCCTTAAAATCCTCAAAAAAAGGTGCATGAATCAGTTGTTTGGATTATCTTTGTATATTCCACGTATTCCAAGTTTTATTATCAGATGCACAGGAATGTGCTTATTCAGTTAAGGTGTAATAGTTTTCTGCATTTTTTTATTGTTGCTTTTATTTCACTGTGTTGCAGTATCTGTAGTAACAGTGTGTTTTTCTTTTTTCCTCTTTGTGGCTATTGTTTCTTGTTTAAGTTGTTCTCTTTCTCTCTTTGTGTCGTGCTTTCTCTCGCTTTCGTTCTGTGTCTGTGATTGTCAACATTTTTTATTTCTTCTCTCGACGTTCGCACAATTCCTCACAAGTTTGATGTTGCTGCTTCAGTCAGACACAAAATTTTCTCTCTGGTCCAACATGAGGCTGTATGTGATCATTCCACTGTGTGCTCTGCTCACCATCACCAAGCAGGTAAGAAACACTGAAGCCTCAGGTCACATAGAAATCTTTTTAAAACTTTAGTACAATTCATAATACACCACCCTTACATTTTCAGGAGCATACAGAGTGTACATGCGAGCTGAATAACTCAGAGAGAATATTCCCCCATGAAAAACTCAGAAAAGTTGAAAGCAGTACATCAGACTGCAAAAGCAACATCATCCCACAGAAGGTAAGTTACCCTGCGACTCATAGTGTCATACTGTTTGTTTGTTTAACCACTGCTGTCTCTGCAGTCTGTGGAGCTGAAGAGTCTACTGCAGGGGTTGGAGCAACGTCTTACCCAGCTGAGCAAAGATGTGCTGATCCTGGAAAAGGAGGATGACAGAGGGCTGTATGGAGTTCTCAGCCTGTATCTTATAGAGAATGAAATGAATGAGATCAAGCAGCTGATTGACAAGCTCAACAGCACCACCAAGGAAAACCAGATCCTCACTGCTAGCGCCACTCGCCAGGTACATTCACAACCACATGCTGCAAAACACTGACATCACCCTGAAGTGTACATCTACTATTGTGTTTTCACTATTCGATATTATAGATGGTGTTAGCAGAACAGTGACATTTAATTCTGTTAAACATATTCTGTATATTCATTGTTTTGAGTGCCCTTTTGTTGATTTGTGGAGTATCAAGCCATGTTAAGAAATACATTTTTCTCTGTTTGGCTCCACATTTGAATGTCTTCTTTCTCTCAGCTGGAGATCATGAAAACAGAAATGAAAGCGCTGGAGAAGTTCGACACCATGCAGGTGATAAAGGGACGACAAACCATCGAGGTTCTGAGGACAGACCTGGACAGTTGCAAAAAGGAAGTGAAGGCACTCACCCAGCTTCCACAGCTTCCACAGGGTGAGTTATGCCTCACTTGCGATTGTTAAGAGGTTGAAACCTCTATAGGACTAGTATGGCTCACAGTTAATACACACTTTAATTTTCCTTCAGGTACTTGTCCTCGCAGCCGGCTTGTTAGTGTTACCGGGCCAGTGTTCTACACAGAAGGAGAGTATCCTGGCTTGTATTCTTATGGAGCCTGGGGCTGTGATCCCAAACCAGAGAAAGGGAAAGAAAACTGGTATTGGTTGGTGATGATGACTTCCAACAACAGATACTCCAACTACATTCGTTTTTACTCCAGCCTGAACTCTCTCATTAGGGGGGTGAGTGCCCCAGGTAAGGAACTGCTGTGTAGTGTCAAACGTGCCAGTCGTCCCTTTGAAGTGGCCGATGACAGGATCGAATTCCTTTGAGATTTTTTAAAGACAATGAAGACCTGTTTTCCTTTAACTTGTGTTACTGAAAATAAATGAGAATGACAGTGACTGCAGAGCTTCACAAATGTTGAAGTCCGGTTATACAGATCATTAGAAAGTTAACATGCACTGTAATTTAACAACAACAACAACAACAACAACAACAAAAAACTTACTAAAGTAGCATCGGGTGCAGTTTCTAGCAAATATTACGTTTAAATAAACTGTGAATATTCTTTGAAATAAATTGTAAAATGTTTGCAAGAAAGTAACAACTTCACCTGCACTGGAAGACTTCCTAGGAGATACTCTAGTAAATAGTTCTCATAAGAGAATAATTTAAGTCATTACCTGATAAAGTTCTATTAAACAATGTTATGTATTGATGCTTTACTAACTGTGCATATTTTAATGTGTCATACTGTGTAGATCTAAATTGCTTATTCGTTCTCTAAAAACACAACCAATGATACTTAAATTTGAGTTTCCCCATCACACTGCTTCTTCTCCTTTCACTTCTTTTCCTGCCAGGAAATGTCTACATCCACACCTCTAACCCAACTACCAACACCATCCAGGGTCCAAATAATGTTCTGTATGGAGGGGCTTTGTATTACAACTGTTACAACCGAGATGCTGTTTGTCATTTCAACCTCACCACCAAACACGTTACTACCTTAGAACTACACCAAGGCACTAGGTTTTTTTCCACAACTTTTTTTTGAGCTCATTACTGCAAGAATATGAAACACAACTATGATGGAAACACTCATTTATGAATAAGAGTTGCTTTTTAAGTGTAAAACATTCACTGTTGTCCTCTGTTAACCAGATATAACTCAAAGGCTAACTTCTGCCACCTTGAGGAGTGTTACCCATACACTGATCTGGATCTTGCAACAGATGAATCTGGTGTCTGGGTGGTCTTCACCACCTCCCTGGACTTTGGCAACATGATCCTGTCCAAGGTGGAGGGGGGTGAACCACCAGCACTTGGAAAGACCTGGCAAACGTCAGTGTACAAGCAGGCGGTGACCAATACCTTCATGGCCTGCGGTGTTCTCTACGCCACACGTTACGTCAACCAAGAGCTCGAGGAGATCTTTTACTCCTTCAATACCGTGACGGGGAAGGAGCGGTTCAACCTAGGCATCTTCATCAGCAAGATTTCTCCCAACATTCAAGCCCTGAACTACAGCCCTGTGGACCAGACACTACATGTCTACTCTGACTCCAACATGGTTTACTATAAAGTGATTTTTGAGTAAATTCATAAAAGATTCGATTCAAATAACTGCTCCAGTAAAATAAATATTCATGAAGGTCAGAAAAAAGGGCTGAAAAACCTTCATATATGGGGTAACTTTTAAGGTTAATTTTCATAGTAATGGTCAGTGTTTAATAATTTGCTAATTTTATTAGTTAGTTTGCCAATTTTTTTGTTTTTGTCTTTTACTGACTTAAGAGATGTTTTAATGACACCTTTAACTGACTTTATATAAAAGTAAAAAAAAAATTCTAATGAGAGTCAATATTTTTGTGTTTGAGGTGACAAATACTTTTGTGTTTTTGCCCCCTAACATTCTAATGAATTACATTAAACCATTTGCTGAAATGCAATATTGCCAAATTTATCTAAGCTGTATTTGATTTAAACCAGGGGTCTCGTAACCCCAGGACTTGAGGGCCGGTGTCCTGCAGGTTGTAGATCTCACCGTGGGTCAACACACCTGAAATAGTTCATTACCAGGCCTCTGGAGAACTTCAAGACATGCTGAGGAGGTAATTTAGCCATTTAAATCAGCTTTGTTGGATCAAGGACACATCTAAAATCTGAGTTCTGGAGTCCGAGACCCCTGCTTTAAACTACTTATTTTGTTACAGCTGTTACAAAATGAATAACTGATCCTTTACCCTCTAAAGTCTAAATCATCTTTGGCGCTGACCACAACAATGGCCCCAAGGCCTAAGAAAAGAGCACTTCTTTGGAAAACATGTTATGAGCTGTGCAGTAGATGTTAGTTTAAATGACCATTTGTGTTGTCCTCTAATTGCCAAGACCTAAGTGAACTACTTTTGAACCAGAACACAAATTAAATCTTCTAATGCACATCTGCACAGCAAATTAATCAAATTTAACATTTCCAATTCAAAATGAAAATATGAACAAAGCATATTGATTATTAAGTCTAAGCATAACTAAGTTTAAGCCCATTCTTTTCTTTTAGTGCTTATATTCCACTAAAATATATCAGTGACCAACTCAGACTTCATTTGAAAATCTAAAAGAAACCTTTTAATTTCTAAAAATGTGTTTGCAATACTTTAAAACATAATCAAACTCTGTGCTAAAGGTATTACCGGAGACTTGGTGTATGTAAAGCAGTTAAAGGGCTTAGAACACATTAAATTCAACCATTGCTAAGACATTGTATGCATAACACAAACCACAATATAAAAATAAAAAATTATTATTGCAGTCTGAGTGCAAAGTGGGCACTTTCTGTTCCTAAAACTTCACTGTTACAGGATCCACAACAAAAATTCTGCACGTAAGTCTCTATGAAGCCTAAAAAACCAAGGGTACATATTAGTCACCGTCTGCGTTTATGCAGGGTCTTATTGCATCATCCAGCCACAGCACTGAGCTATGAATGCTTATTGACTAGCAGACTGTAATAGTGTTAACAGAGTGTTATTACAACAGGTTTAGACTGCTACCTGTACACAAAACTTTATCTCTGGTGATTATTCAATAAATAAAGGTTTAAGAGATGTCTGTATCAAAACAGACAATTATCTTTGTGTTGTCAGATAGACTGTACTTGGTTCTTGACATCCACTGCCTAACATTACTGTTGCTATGTTTGCTTAACCTTCTGTTTATCTGATGTCTTTAATATGGTGGCAAAAAATAGATGGACTGCTTCCAGTTGGAGACCTCAGTCTTGTATAAGGGACAATTTCAAATGGCCGTGAAATACCCATCTTGGAATCTGGATTCATGTTCTTTGTCCACTCTTGTTTGATTCATTTCATTGTGGTTTTCCACCTGTTGTCTTTGTGGTCTCTAGTTTTTGTCAGAGAAGTCGGGAGCTGTGTCTAGCACCTGAGAGCTGTCTTTATCATACTCCACAGAACAAAACTGTGGTATGAACACATTTTTAATTTCTTTAGTAAATTCATGACAGCTTCCTTTGATACATTTTTTAGGGAAGGTCCATATCACATATGTTACATCATAAATTGTCTACAGCATATTGTGAAAAAGTCCTGGTGTTAAACTGACCTGCCTGCAGTTCGTAATATTATTCAACACGTTCTCATCTCAACACGTAACATACCACAATTTGTCATAGTCGTCGGCATGAGAGCAGGTTGAATCTATAAATGTGTTTTATGTGTGACATGAAGCTCAAATCTGTTCACTTTCAGATCCTGAATCACTTTGGAAAACACTATGTGTATGGTTAAGGTTAGGGTTAGGGCTGGAATGGATGGCTGGAGCCTGTGCTTCAAGTGTGTCTTGCCACTGTGTCTTAAGTGGCTTTCTGTTCAGAGCGTTTCATAAGGACAAAAGGGTACCTTTTACGTTACTATGAGACGCTTAGGGGAGTGACAAATGTTATGTGTTGGGAAAATTAAATAGATAAAAATAATAAAATAATTTACATTTCTTGAATTTCTTGGACAAATATGTATTGCTAATCCAAGTCTGGTATTGTATGAGGCATAAATAAATTATGCATTATTTTAGCACAGACTGCTCACGTGATACGGTTAAAAGAGCTTAGCGTGCACCAAAATGAGGTAGTGGCTAACACACTGCACGAATAATAAAGACCAGAACGAAATATAAAATTCAAATGGTGCAATTGGACACATTGTGATTTTAGTCTCTGGCTATTTTACGACTTGTCTCATTTTCAAGTCACCGCAGGTTTAGCTGTGACTCATACACATTATAAAACAAAAAATGTTCCCAGCATAAACTTTACTGTATGTAGCAAATACAGTAAAATTATAGTAAGTAAATATATTGTATAAAGTTTATTTTGTATTATGTTTTTTGTTGTGTGTTCTAATAGTGTTTAAGAGTGCATTTGAGCAAACTGTTGCAAAGACTCCGATTGCACTGACAGTTTTAAATCTGCAAAGAAACTTGTTGATGCAGTGGGTTTGCTAAAATATGTGCATGTCAGTAAACACAGAAAAATCATATCTTGAAGAATGCAGTGTTGTGTTTCGTAAGTCATTACTGCCATTGGCTCTGAGAATCCATATTGATTAAATTCGTAGATGATTAAATGTCCTGTGCTGAACAGCAGTGAAAAGAGGAAAACAACTTCAAAAAGTTTTTGTAATTAACAAAAAATGTCATGAAAAACAGTGACAAATGTCACTGAGATGCATGATGCATGAAATACAAACACACCCACATCCACTTCCTCACATACGGAGGTTAGCGGGAATGTTCACAAGCTGCTGCAGCAGTTTACAGATGGTTTTGTTCAGCTCTGCTCTCTGTGATTCACCATGAAGCTGTACGTGATCATTTCACTGTGTGCTCTGCTCACATTCACCCATCAGGTAAGAAATACTGAAGACTTCCTTTAAATGATAAAATATCCATTTTGAATGAAGTAACAAATACCAAATACCACTAAATGCTGCTGCTTATTTCACTTGAAAATACATTTAAATTTCAGGCTCCTCCACGAGAAAAGTGTGCATGCGAGCTGAATAACTCAGAGAAGGCATTCCCTCATGAAAAACTCAGGATAGTTGAAACCAACGTATCAGACTGCAACAGCAACATCACCCCAGGGAAGGTAACTAGTCTTTTAAAGCTCTCATGCTGTTTGTCTCCATTCCTGCTTAATCACTGCTGCCTCTGCAGACTGTGGAGCTGGAGAGTCTGCTGCTGGGGTTGGAGCGTCGTCTTTCCCAGCTGAACAAAGATGTGCTGATCCTTGAGAAGGAGGATGACGGAGAGCTGTATGGAGTTCTCAGCTTGTATGTTATAGAGAATGAAATGACTGAGATCAAGCAGCTGATTGACAAGCTCAACAGCACCACCCAGCAACACCAGATCCTCACTGCTAACGCCACTGAACAGGTAGATTCACAACCACATGCTGCAAAACACTGACATCACT
>NW_005187704.1:7493-9028 GCF_000239375.1 Pundamilia nyererei | reverse complement strand
TTTGTGTTCTCCATTCTTTAAGCACCGGTTCGAGCACCGTTTAAGCACCAGCACCGTTTCAAAAGTACCGATTTGGCACCGGTATCGGATAAAACCTAAACGATACCCATCCCTAGTTATGAAGGCATTACCAAACTATTTGAAGGCCATTATTGTATAATGTGAAGTATTATTGGCATTTGGTCAACATTTGCCTTATTTACCAAAAACGTATTAAGTACTTTCCAGGATCCTTACTTGTCAGAATCTATTATAAATGTAAATGTGTTAATAATGTCTGTTAAAACCTTTTCCAGTGATTATCTTGATGTTGGCTTGAAAAGAAATATCTCCCTCTACTGTTACTGCAGCTTACTGCAACTTCTGCATGCGTGTACATTTCACATTTTGGAGAGGCAAAGCATGAAATGAACTGGCGTGTCTACTCCACGCTTTGTTGTGATATCGGGTTGCCTCGGTATACAAAGTATTCTAGAGACAAGTAGGAGGCCATTTGTCTGACAGCTGGTTGTACTATGCACTGCATCCATAAAAGTAGCAGCAGAAAGAACAACTGTTACACACTTCTCCCCTCAGGTACCTGTCCACGCAGCCGGCTTCTTAATGTCACTGGACCAAGGGTCTACACAGCAGGAGAATATCCTGGCTCGTACGCTTACGGAGCCTGGGGTCGTGATCCCAGACCAGAGGAAGGCAAAGAAAGCTGGTACTGGCTGGTCATGTTGACTTCCAGTAATATATATGCCCACTATGTTCGTCTTTACAGCAGTCTGAGTTCTCTCATCATTGGAGTGAGCGTCCCAGGTAAGGAACTGCTCTCTTCTTGTGGTTAATTGTCAGAGGTACAATTTATGTAACAAAGCATTTTGGGTTTTATTGCAATCACTTTGAAGTGGTTTGTTGATTTTATGTAAAAAAATCATTCACCCTGCAGGTTTACCAGATTTTGTGGTAAAACTTGAAGGAAAGCATAGAGAATATAAAGTAATTTTATTCGGCATATCCACAATACCTAACTATTTGAGGCATTCAGCTCAACAGTTGTGCAGATCTTTACAAAGATTAATGTGCACTTTAATTTGTAAATGAAGACTGAGAGAGACTGACAAGCATTTGGTGGACTAGCAACTACTGTACTTGTTGGCGCAGGATAGTATCTTTCTTTTTCACCAATGAGTGCTGGTCCTGCACACGTGCATAGTCAGCTCTGCCTTGGTTCCTTCTGAGACCTACATTTAGAAAGTCCTTATGAACAATTTTTTGCAGTTCTTTTTTATTAATGACACATTTTTTACATACTAGAAATTGTTAAACTATTTTCTCACATTTATTCTTCCATATCGTTTGTCTTCTTCTTTTTCAGGTAACGTCCAGATCCACTCCTCAAACCCAACTACCAACACCATCCAGGGTCCAAATAATGTTCTGTATGGAGGGGCTTTGTACTACAACTGTTACAACCAAGATTATGTTTGTCGATTCAATCTCACCACTAAAAGTGTCACAACCTTACAACTACCAAAAGGCACCAGGTT
>NW_005187704.1:0-7453 GCF_000239375.1 Pundamilia nyererei | reverse complement strand
GAATAACTATGACAGAAACTTTCACTGCTATCCTCTGTTAACCAGGTACAACTCAAAAGGTAACTTCTGCCATCTTGAGGAATGCTACCCATACACTGACCTGGACCTGGCAACAGATGAGTCTGGTGTCTGGGTGGTCTACACCACCACCCAGGACTTTGGCAATTTGGTTCTCTCCAAGCTAGAGGAGGGTGAAACACCAGTGCTTGGAAAGACCTGGCGCACTTCAATCTACAAGCGGGCAGTGACCAATACCTTCATGGCGTGTGGCGTTCTCTATGCAACACGTTACATTAACAGGGAGGTCGAGGAGATCTTTTACTCATTCAACACCGTGACGGGACAGGAGAGGTTCAACATTGGCATCTTCATGAACAAAATGTCTACCAACATTCAAAGCCTAAATTACAGCCCTGTGGACCAGATGCTGCATGCTTACTGTGACTCCAACATGGTTTCCTACAAGGTGTTGTTTGGGTAAATTGTTATGTTGATGCTTAAAGCCAATTTTCACATAAATGAAATAAACATTAAAACCTCCCTACTTCCTCCTTGTGATATTTGCCATTTAGGTAAATGGCCTGTATTTGTATAGCGCTTTACTTAGTCCCTAAGGACCCCAAAGCGTTTTACACTACACACAGTCATCCACCCATTCACACACACATTCACACACAGGTGATGGCAAGCTACTTTGTAGCCACAGCTGCCCTGGGACGCACTGACAGAGGCGAGGACAGGACACTGCAGGACACTGGCGCCACCGGGCCCTCTGACCACCACCAGTAAGCAACAGGTGAAATGTTTTGCCCTAGGACATAATGACCGAGACTGTCAGAGCCGGGGCTCGAACCGGCAACCTTCCAATTACAAGACAAACTGCCAACTCTTGAGCCATGATCACATTTAGGTGGCTGATTCTACAGGAGATATCTGCAAAGCTTTCTCCGATGCATTTACAGTTAAATTTAATTTGTGCAACATTTTAAATTCTCCTTCAAGCATCATAGAAAATCTTCCACATTTTAAAGATCACAATTTAAGTGCAGACCACTGAAAGTGGAAGAGCTCTTGCAAAGAAGTTGCAGTCTTTGCATCAACCGTAAACTCCTCTGTACACCAAAGTATTCTGGAGTTAATAGTGAATCCAATTGTCTGACAGCTGGTGCCCAAATGGGGTCAATGGGAAAATGATGCCACACAGCAGATATCTCCTGTAGAATCAGCCACCTAAATGTGATCATGGCTCAAATCTACAACTGAATTATTAAAAAAGCAAAGAAAAAATCAGGGTGTTGCAATGGCACAGTCAGTCCAGCTCTCAACCCAGCTGAGATCCCGTGAGAGCTGTGCATAATAAAAACCTCCATAGCTTAATGAACCAAAGCAATGTTGTAAAGGAGACAAAATTCCTCCATAATGATTTCAGAGACCAGTAAAGTCATACAGAAAGATTACTGCAAGTTATTGCAAGATGGTTCTACAGATTATAAAATTATGGGCTTTATATCTTTTTACACACTGCTTCTACATCTGGCTTAGTTTTTCTTAAATAAATTATATGTCATGTGTTGTTGTTCATCTGAGGTTGTTATTTCCCGGTAAGGAGCAGATGGTTTTGTTATTATTTTCTGACATACGAAACCCTGGAATTGCAATAGGGTTTATGTAGCTACCGCAAGGATTGACGTAAGCACCATGTAGAGTTATTAAACAGGGTTTATTCTGGTCTTGACAACCCGTGAGAACTGCTCACGTTCGAAACAATTAAAAAAAACATCACATCAGAATGCATTCTTGTGCTTTGTTTCAATCAATCAAAAGTCATTAATCACAGAAACAAACATTTCAAATACACAAACCTCGTGAGTTGAGGCATCCAGGAGGGGGTAACTAGCCTTTTATGGCCTTAATATATTCTTTTCTATCTTTTTTCTCACTTATTTCTTGTCTTTATCTAACTCTGAACATTACTTTATTCATATGTGGAGCTAACCGAGAGCTGCAGCGTCCAGACACTAGCTGTGTCCCAAAACGTCGGCTGCATCCTTCGGAGGACCCGGCCTTCGCGGTCTACGTGGGCCAGGTCCTTCAAAGACCGAGAAGGCCGGAAGTGCGAGGCTGTGAAATGAAACAGACGTCTCCGAAAACGTCGGCACACTTTTGCAAATATGCGATGTCTTGATAAACTAAGCAGATATTTGTAATTTACACAGCTACTTTCTCACATGAACATATGCTAAAAGTTTATTTTGTGACCCAGAAAGATTAATAAGACTACTTTTAAAACTCAGTAGCGGCCGCCATTGTTGGCAACAGAAATTTGGCTGGGCTGCGCTATGAATTCTGGGATATGGTGGGCCACGAAGGACACACCCAACCCATCCTTCAAATTTGGGGAAATGAAGGACACATTTGTTGGCCGCATTTGAAGGAGTCGACGAATTGGGACAGCCTTCGACACCTGGCTGTGACGTAATCGGCCTTCAAATGTGGCCTCCGAAGGATGCAGCCAACGTTTTGGGACACAGCTACTAGGTGCGCTAGCAAAAAGGTCACTGGGTGGAGACCCAAACTGCAAAGAACTGTACCCTCCATAGTTCACCACCAGATGGTACAAAAGAGCAAAATCTGGACATAAAGCTCAACAAACCATCATATGCAAAAGACCGTTACAATTTACTCTCTCTTTCCCATGACTACATTCGGAGTTGCTGCAGCACCATAACCCTTTCCTATGTCTAATATAAAAAGGAGAAACAATAAGTGAGGCACAAAAGTAGCAACTATGACCTGTGAATACTAGATGACTACTATATGAATGTTCTGTTGAAGTGTGGCTTGAACTTATGAAATGGACACATGAAGTTTTTTTGGTAAGTACATTTTCTTATCCTCTAAGGTCTGTGTCATCACTAGTGACACTAGCACTCACCCACCCTCACAAAACAAAAAAAAAAAGATTAAGTATTATAAAACTGGGATGACGAGGTCAATAAGACGATGTTAAGAAATAAAAGGATGATGCTAAGGGTGCCAGGGGGTCAAGGAGTCACATGGGAGGGTGTGAGTTTGTTATGTGAGTGTGTTCATGGAATCCCAGCATAATGTCACCATCTACAGGTGGCTTCTTAGGAACAATGACACTTCTGCAAATGTCACCTGACAATCGTGTTTCCACAGCAGAAATAGTATAGCAGTAAGAGCACAGAGGCCTTATGTGCATTGCTTAAAAATGAAAGGAAGACGCTATAAGGGGAAAGGAAAACAGCATCCAGTGCACCAGCGAAGGGTCTGAGAGTGGGTGCCAACGGTATGGCAGGAAAATGGTGCCTAGCCTATAGTGGTCTTGAAAACTCTCTATAAATATGCCTACTGGACCATAGTTGACCCACCACCAAACCGGTCATGCTGAACAATGTTACAGGCAGCATAACATTCTCCACGGCTTCTCCAGACCTTTTCACATTTATTATATGTGCTCAGGGTGAACATGCAGGGCCCCTATGGTGGACCATGGTGCAGGGCAGTGATCACAGGGCCCACCAGAGGATGTCAGCCTGTTCTAAATGTTCTAAAAATTGTGCTTATTTCAGAGGAATGACCAAACTTCTTATTCAAATATTATGATCTTATAAATGAAGGAGCCCTATCATCTTTACCTAAAGCTCCATATTATCATTATCAATCTACAAGTCTATCTTTTCACGAGTCTCAGGTCTAAATAAGGTTGCTTTTTTTTTGTTTTATACTGCTCCTTGATTCAGATCATTTATGCCAATTTTCTACTGACTGTCTACACAACTTAAGGTTTTGAAGTGCACATACATGAGACATCTGCCCGTTTGCCATCTCCAATCATACATAGTGGTAGTTGAAAAGAAGCAGAAAACAACAGTTGAGGTGTATATAGCAATCCCACAGGACAACAACATGAGAGAAAAAAAGGAGCATGGGAAAAATGAGAATTACGAGAGGCTGAAGGAACAACAGGAACAGATGTGAAAGGTAAAGTCCAAAATGGTCCCATTGGTTGTAGGAACATTATGAGCTGTAACTCTTAAACTAGAAGAGTGGCTCTAGCAGGTTGTAGGCACAGCACTGTAGGTCTCTGTCCAGAGTGCACTCCTAGGAACAACTAAGATAATGTGCAGAACCCTCAAAATCCCAGGAATCTGTTCGAGGACTGAAGCTTGAGGAACACAGACACAGAGAATAATAACAGAGAGTGAACAAAGCATTATGCAGACGAACAAGACTTTGATCTGTTTATCACCCTATAAGTTGTTGCTGGAACCAAGCTTTTTTTGAAGTTTGTTGTTAATGATCAAAGAAGAAAGCAAAACTCACTATTCAAACGATGCAAGCTGTCAAGTAAAATCAATATATATGTGATTGTGTCACAAATAACAACAAAAACATTTTTTTGTGTGAAATAAGGCCAGCAAAAGATCAATCTAAGTTTATTGTTACCAAAGACTTTATTATGATCTCAGCTGATGTTTCCATTCAGTGTTACTAAAGTACATCATGTTAGAAAAACAATCTTAATAGTCTATATGATATAACTTTAGCATTTGCATCATACATCATTGCTTTTTTGTTGCTGTATCATATTTCATTAACTGTTTGATCAGAAGATCAGAAGTAGGCCTGGTAGGCCAGCAAGTATCCATCGTTGTACATGTAGATCTGCTTGTTGGTGGGATTGTAGCTCAGACTAGCCACTCCTTTAGCTACCTTCTCCAGTGGTATTGCTAGTGAGTTGTCTTCTTTGCCTGTGGCTGTGTCGAAGGCGTAGAACACCTCCTCCCGGTACTCATTAACATAACGAGTTGCGTACATCACACTGCACACCATGAAGGCATTGCTCACTGCCTTCTTGAACAGCCTCGTTTCCCACGTCTGTGTCACGTTGAGAGTCTTGGTCTCACCATCCCAAACTAACCGGCTGATCACAAGGTTTCCATGGTTACCTAGAGTGGCATAGAGAGCCCACAGTCCTGTTTCATCTGCCTCTACATCAATATCACCATTGAACCGGCAATCGTAGTAACAATAGGGGAACTTGTTGTTGAAACCCACACCGGTGCCTGGAAGAGTCACCCGTTTGACCTCGTGGGTCTCCAGGTCGTACCGGCAAATGTCTGCAGAGCGGTAGCAGTGATAATACAGAGCCTTACCGTACAGCACAGCACTGGGACCCTCAATGGCGTTGGGATGGCTGTACGATGAGGCAAATTTAAAGTCTTTGTGGTTTGTTGAGGCCATGAAATCTTCATAATTTTGGTAAACACGTACCCACGTGCCCCAGTTGTGGCTAGTGTCCAGAAGCTGAATCCAGTAGCTGTATTTCTGGTCCTCGTTCTCCATCTGGGCCTGTTTGCCCCATGAACCAGAGATGTAGCTCGTACCAAAAGGACTGAGCTTGGTTGTTACAGGGTCACTGATGCTGGTGATCAGGCCCGTAAGGCAGTTTCTGTCCTGGCCTGGAAATAGAGAAATCAGAAGGAATGCCAAGTGATGACATCAGAAATTTAAAAAAAGAAACATCCTCTATATAGACTGAATTATTTACTGGAAAACCAAATGCTTGGATGTCAATACATTTTTAGTATGTGTAAAACAGACAAAGAGGTGAATCACTCTATTAGGATGTTTTATTTCCACACAGTGTCAGATTGTTATCAAAAGGCTGGGTACATGCTTTGGAAACTTTTTTCTTCTCCCTCTACACAAGCATTGCAATATATTTGCAGTAAAAACACTGGAAAAACTGTCAGACTGAAAAACATATTTTTAATATCATGTCAAACACACACATGAAGAATTATTTTTTTCTCAACTGATTAAATGAAAGGTTAATAACACTAAGGGTTTTAAGTTTTCTAGGCTGCAGCAGTTTCAGTGCCACACACACTGAGAGACTACAGTAAAACAGACTCTCTGAGTAAAGCAGTGGAGAGTTTAAAACATGAGGATTTATTCCTCAGTTTATGCCTGATTTGTTGTCTGCTCTTGCTCCTTTCTGTTTCTGAGATATCACTAGCTAATACTAACCAGTTAAACTAACAGCCAAATATCTAAAACATGGCCATAATCCAGTGTGCAAGTTTTAAACCTGCATTCTCTTTAATGACCAGCAGGGGGTGTCTCCTGGTTGCAAAATGACTTGTAGGAACTCTGTGGTTGACAAGCTGGTGATGAGTGTGTGGTTTCATTCAACATTTAAACACAATATATAAAACAGAGTTAAGTTTGTATTCAATATGATTCAAAATTGGTGACTGAGCCCATAAACAGTAAAGTGTTAACAGAGGTTAAATAAGTTAAATAAAGTAGAACACTTTTTGGAGCCACAGCCTCACGATCTGGTGGCCTTCAGATAGAATCCAGGTTTTTCTGATATTTATATATACTGCTGTATTTGAGCAGTCACAGTGCTTTCTTATCACAAACCTCATTCAGCCATTCACACACATTCACACAAGTGATTTTTTCTGTCCTTTATTAGAGACGATAGCTAACCACAGTATGCTTACAGTTGGCGTACGCACACACATACCTCTGAAGTCTTTGGGGATTGATTTGCAGGACTCCACATTATTCTTTAGGTAGCGCAGTTTCTCCTTTACAGCCTTCATGTTAACTAAGTCAGCTGTTTCTAACCTGTCCACATGTGTCCGCAGCTTAACCACCTGCCACACGGTCAGAAGGTTAATTCATGGGAACACCCATTACATTTCATTTTTAAACAGACTTACTTATTTTCATTTTATCATGACTAATCGAATGTAATACATTTTTTCTCATTCTTCATATTTTTTCTTGTTCTAGCTTGTGACTGATATATTGTAGCATATTTCTTGTATTACAGATTTGTTTTTGTTTTTTTAATGCTTTGTGTTGCCACTTGCAGTTTCACAATACCTCTTTGGAGAGCTTCTTTGTCTGTGCATTGTTCAGCTGGCTGTGGACAACACCAACATCTGTCTCTAGCTGGCTGAGCTGCTGGCCCAGAAGGCGCAGAGACAGAGCAGAGTACAGGCCCTGGTTGTGCAGGTACTTGTAAGGCCCCAGTCTGTCTGTCAAAGACGTAACCTGAGCCTGGATCTGAGGGAGACGCTGGCTGGATATCTTCAGCTGCAAGGAACAAAGAAGCATAAAAAAAACTTCTGTGTCACATCTTGATAACTGAATGACCAGAAAGACCGTGTGAGAGGCTTAACTCAAGCAATTTTGTGCGATCTCATAACTAGTGAAATAAAAATACAATTTGTTTTCACAAGCTGCCTGGAAGCTTTGGTTCACTTGTTTATTGAGATTACAGATGTGTACCTTGAAAAGTGTTTAAGAAGTGCTGTTTGTGTTTTATCTGTTCTGAACATGTGAAAAATATCTTCCTGAATAAATTATATTTAATTAGCTAAATTGGCTAGGGTAAAAAAAAAAA
>NW_005187703.1:594600-597543 GCF_000239375.1 Pundamilia nyererei | reverse complement strand
TTGTAGCCACAGCTGCCCTGGGGCAGACTGACAGAAGCCAGGCTGCCATATCGCGCCATCGGCCCCTCTGGCCAACACCAGTAGACGGTAGGTGAAGTGTCTTGCCCAAGGACACAACGACCGAGACTGTATACTACAGTATATTAGCAGAGTTTTTCTGTCCTCACTAAGTGTTGTCCTCATGAATGTAGACTAAGCTATACAGACAGGTAAACACTCTCCTTGTCAAAATCCAAGGAACAGGCCGATGTATTGAGTTGGATGATTTAATAAGGATAAAGTGTAAAACTGTTGACAAAACCAGAAGTAAAATTAAAATGTTGCATCAATATGCCTTGTTGGGGTTATAATACTGTACAAAGCACCTTGAGCCAATCTTTGTTATGATTTGGTGATATAAATGTAATGTAATGTAACTGATAAACTGGGACTACACACAACAGTGCACAGTGTTTGAGAACAACTTCTTGGTTCTTTAACCTGTTCTCTTTTACTCCACTACTGTCACCATTTTATCTAAGTCTTTGATAAAATATCTCTGTGATCAATATTATTTGTTAGGATCTTAACAGAGCTGCAGGAAAAAAAGGGAAACTCATTTGGTTTTGCTCTACAGAGATGCACACTGAGTCACAAACCAATTCAACATACCAGTAAAAAACAAGAAAACAAAACCAAAAGAAAGATGTAGGTATGGTAGGATGAATAGGTGTGGCAGGTTGTGTTATTGTGTCAGTATGTGTAAAGATTACCACAGATAGCAGACACGCCAATGCAAAATATGGCAACAATGAAGCAGGAATTTTAGTAATCATGATCATCTTCAGAGATACAAAAATGAACCAAGTTTCACATGTATAGATGTATACATTACCAGCTGTTCTTGTTGTTCTGGAGCCAAAACAGCATCTGTCCCTGCTGGCCTAAAGCACTGCCTAACCTAATATTATCATATGTAGTTGTGATGGAGGTGGTAAGGATGGTAATTAAGCAGTACAATGGTTTGATTCTTTTTTAAATTATTTTCCTTTTTTTTTTTTTTGGTAAGATACTGTGGGACAGCTAGGTACAAAGGTGTGCCAAGGTGTGGCCGATTAATTAATTATTCTCAAAGTTTCCAGACTTTTAGGATCATGAATCATCCTGTTCTAAATAAAATGTTTTGCGTTTGTTCATCAGACAGAGAAACATCTTATGTTGGATGCTCTTGCTATGTGAGGAAATGTGCAGCATGTATCAGTAATTGAACAACACAATGTGACAGATGATTGTGCAGGTGTCTGCTGTGAAAATAGTTTTTTTAATTTCTGTCAGAGATGTGCTGTAAAAGAAACCAGAAGAAAAACACAGGAAAAAAACACAAGACTATCATACTTTGTTTATTCGTGACTATTGAAAATAATATTGAAGGAAAATAACTTTTTCTTTTTAAAATACAAGCTGACAAAGGACACATTTAGTTGTTTCACATTATCACATTTGCTCTCTATTATGCATTTCAGAGTCACTGGGTAAGAGGTGAGGTTGGGACAGGTCACTGGTCTCTCACTGATTCAAATACTTTTTTGTTCTCATAGTTATCACTGGGGTTTTGAAAAAAGAGATTAAAACAAAAAATGTTTAGGGAAAGGGTAATTCACAAATTAACACTTAAATATCAGAGAGCATTAACTTCTTTAAAAAAATATTTGTTGTCATTTATTGCTTTTACTTTGGTTGTAATATCTGAATATAAAATGCTTCGAACACTTATTCACAGCAAAAATTAAGTCAGAAAAAAAAATCTAAACCTTCAGAAAAAGTAAAAAAACAAACAAACAAACAAAAAACTTGTGATGGTTACTGGGTATTGTTGTGTGAAATGGAAAATAGACTGATTCTTATATGGTGAATCTCTACTTTACCATTGGCTTACATCACTTCCTTGTTTCTTGCTTCTAGCTAACCATAGCACAGTGTTACAAGTAAAAGCAGCTCCTGTAAGAGTTGTACACTCTTCTCTATTACTGATAAATGCTGTTACCATAGCATTTATCAGCTGAAGAGCAAGTGGATTTACATCAGCCTGTATGCTTATTTGCATTTATGCTCCAAAAAAAGTTTAATGTGTGTTTGTTTTGTCCTGTTGAAACAGCCAGCTGTGCCATCTGCCCATTTAACCTTTCTCCAAAAGACATTTCGCTCGTCCATAACGAGGAGCTGCGACAGTCGAGCTTCAAGATGTCGGTCCAAGATGTTTTGGAGCCGTTGCTTCTTTCTTAGTTGGCATGCTCACAGTCCATGGTCATATAACACTGGCTTCACTGTGGACGGTGACGCTCGTGTTGCAGCAGTTTTTAGTTCATGGCAGGGTTGAGCTTTGTGATGGACACAAAGTACCTTTGCTTTATTAACAACTGGAAAGTTAATGAAACATGTTTGATTTTGCTCCACAGGGTGAAATGAAACAGAAAACCACAACATGAAGATTAAAGAAATTAAACCAAAAAAGTAAGATAGGAATGTTAGAGTAGTCACAACAGGTGTGACTGGTTCTGTCGGTGTGGGTGTGCACTCTAGTAGTATAAATATCTGCAGACACAGAGGCATTAGCACAATAACCACTGCTCATCTTTATCCACACTTTAAGGAATCATGGAGGTTTCAGCGTTAAAGAAAATGATAGATGTTTTGAGTCTCTGTGAAGACGTTATGGTAGAAAAAACAGATCTCATCATTGATGGTAATGCTCTTTACTATTTTTTGTATTATACATCTGATCCAAAGCTGGACCAGCGATGTGGAGGGGATTATCCTGGATTCAAACATGAGGTCTGTAAGTTCTTTAAGACTCTGCAGGACTGTGAAGTCAATCCGTACGTCATCCTGGATGGAGGCTCAGGACCCGAGAAGCATAAAAAAAATGTGTCTCGTCTAAAATATAAACTGAAAAAAGCAAAGACA
>NW_005187703.1:593376-594580 GCF_000239375.1 Pundamilia nyererei | reverse complement strand
ACAACTTTGAGTGGAAAAAAGAAGAGGATGGAAAAATTCCTGCTAAGATCTACACACATTCAAAGTTTTGTGAGCATTTTAAATTGGACCCTGCTCTCATGCCAGTCTTTGCTTCAATAGCAGGAAATGATTATTCAAACTTAGAAGACAATGACATTTTTGCAAATAAATCATCTTCACCTGGTGAGTCCAGCATTAAAAGACTGGATGGTATGCTCCGCTTTTTAAGTGAAGTGAACCTGGATGGCTTGAATGATTCACGGAAGAGAGAACGTGCTCTGAATGAAGCTTTAAAGTATGTTGGAAAAAAAGAGAACCAAACATTCAAATTCGCCATTGAAAGATATGTTGAACCAGAAAAAAACAAAAAACAACCAAGTTCTAAGTTGCCACCATGGGTGTGTAAAAAAGTTGAGCACGGAGAACTCACCAGTTTCGCCACAAGTGTTGTGGGTCAGAGGACAATGATGCTGACCCCACTTGTGGAGGACTTTTCACAGCGCAGTAGTTATCAAGCTGCTTACCGCATCAGACAGTACTTCTATGGACTGTTAACAGGAGATAAGATTACTGAATATGACAGGAATGGAGAAAATATCAAACACTACCATGTCCGACCAATACCTCCCAGCAGTCATGAACAGAAACAACTGAAACTACAGTGTCTGACAGAGGTACTGAGGTTAATCATTAAATATGTGTTTAATTACTCTGACAGGTAGACATGTTTCTGTGGTACATGTAAGCATATTGTCTGTGTAGTACCTCTCTATGCAGGATGAGCGTCGCAGGGTGTTTGAAGAAGCTCTGGAGGTTCAGACTTCAGTCTTAGAAAACATCCCCAACCAGCTGAAGCTGCCAGTCTATGTGACTGTTTTCTGGTTCAAGAGTCTACAACAGCACCACTGCCTCCATGCCCTCCTGCTGTGGTTTGTGTGTAAGCCCGATGGTCCAGGTTAGTCTCACGGGGTAACATGATGAATATTAACAATGAAATATAGCTACAGGTCACTTTATATATTCCATATATTCTACTCGGATGAAACTTTTACAGTTTCAGCTCCATAAATGTGATTATTCTGTTTATTATTTACAGTCACCTGTCAGCAGGTTAGTCTCTCTGAAAGCAGTCAGCAGATGGACTGTAGTCAGTTCCTGTAGTCAGAGTGTGACAGTAGCAGCACTGATGCTTCCACATGAGCCT
>NW_005187703.1:591598-593060 GCF_000239375.1 Pundamilia nyererei | reverse complement strand
CGGATGAAACTTTTACAGTTTCAGCTCCATAAATGTGATTATTCTGTTTATTATTTACAGTCACCTGTCAGCAGGTTAGTCTCTCTGAAAGCAGTCAGCAGATGGACTGTAGTCAGTTCCTGTAGTCAGAGTGTGACAGTAGCAGCACTGATGCTTCCACATGAGCCTGAACAAGAAGACAAACTGCTGCTGGTCTCTGGTTCTGTGTCACTGAAACTTTTTCTTTTTTTGTCTGTAGAGGACGAGTTTGAGAGGAAGATGAAAGTTTTAAACGATGAAGGTGTGAGTAACTGGAAGCCATGTGTGGCTCATGCTTTCAGCCAATGGCAGTGCTGCATGAGGCAGAGCCTCCACCTGAACCAGCTGCTGCTTTCCCCTCTACCAGAACCTCAGTTTGCCCGGTAAACACCAGACCAATGATTTGCTCCACAGATGGTTAACACACTTCATCAACTTTAACTGAGATTTTCTGCTTTGTCAGGCTTTACTGTGGACCTCTCCTTCATCGGCTGGCAGATGGAGACACGATTGAAGAAGTACAGAAAACACTGAGAGAAGAAAAGAAGAAATTATATGAGAACCTGAAGACTGTTTGTAATCCTTCTTCTGGAGAGGGATCCTCTGTCCTGAGAGTTGAGGTTCCCTCTACTGGGGAGCGTTCCTCTGGTATGAGTTCCTCCGGTGAGGAGGGATGGGAGCAAGTTGCAAACAACAACAAAAACCAAAAAAGGGGAAAAAAGAAGAGAGCTACCAGAGAAAAAGCTGATAAATGAGACTCTGAGTGATGAGCTGATCAGAGAAGGACTTTCTGATCCCGAAGCTCTGTTCTGTTACTTCTCTTCAAATGTACTCTAACACAACTTTTGCTACTAGCATTTGTTTGATTTTGAACACTGTTTACCAAGGAGTTTTCAAAACTTTTAAAATAAGGTACTATTATCTCTATGTGCCACTATCTTCATATATGGAATTAGCATTAATTTGATATTAGAATTTCTGGTGTAGGGGCATTTAGTGATTCCGGTTAGTATGATAATTTACATCCATCCATCCATCCATCCATCCATCCATCCATCACTGCATTCCTTGTCTTCAGCCAGGAGTGAGAGCTCACTTGTGAGGTTCAGTGACACATGGCGCTGTAAACAATTCAACCACAAACTTGGCCTGAACGTTTCCAGTGATGTTAACCTATAACTTTCTTCCGACTGCTGCATGTGGAAAATTGATCCAGGTCTGCTTTGCACCTAAAAGTGACAAAACTAAGACATTTTCATTATCATCATCACTGCTTAAACAACACACATCTCTCTCTCCGGGCAGAAACACCAATTTACGTCATGTATTCACATTCATGAATGTAAGCATGTCTTCATTGCGTCTATGTATTTGTATTCATATTAATCTTGAGTGTAAGCTGATCTTCATTGCCTCGATGTGTTTTTATAATCAGGTTTAATTC
>NW_005187703.1:580679-582007 GCF_000239375.1 Pundamilia nyererei | reverse complement strand
TTCTCTGTAGCACTTCATGGATTTCATAAGCAACACACCTTAGTTGCTCGTGGATTCTTTTAAAAAGCAGTTAAAAACTTTTCTTTTCAAACAAGCCTTTTGTTGATCTACGTATTTTATATTCTTTACATTTGATCTTTTACATTGTGTATAATGTCTATTGATTGTATTGTTTATTTTAATATTTGTGTACAGCGCTTTGTGACTGCCTGTCTGTGAAAAGCACTTAATAAATAAACTTTACTTACTTTAGTTGTTTACACAAAGCATAAAAGTAAAAAACAATATATACAGTGTTATCTTCATTTTAGATTTCAAAAAGTATTTGCGGCTCTCAGCGTTTTCTTTTGCGTGGAAACCGGCTCCAAGTGGCTCTTTGGTTGTTAAAGGTTGCAGACCCCTGGTCTATGGCAAGTATGACAGAAGATTCTTAAATCATCTTAAAAAGGAAAGTCTCATTTTGCTCAACTGTTTCTGGAGCTCACAGCTCACGATTGAAATGGAAAACATTAAAGGAAAAAAGTGCACATTCTCTCATTTTTAAGGTTTGACATATAAGAACATAATAGAAATGATCTGGTCTTTACGAGCTCAGATGAACCACAAAGTGTGTGGAAACTAAGAACACCCCGTGCTTCAGTAGCTTGTAGAAGCAGCAATAACTTTATCAGGTTCTTACATCACTGTTGATAAGAATGTTGGCCTTCACTTCATTGAGGGTTTGAAGACATTGGTTCATGCACAGCTCTCTTAAGGCCCAACTGCAGCATTTCAATCAGGTTGAGGTCTGGATGTCGACTGGGCCGTTGCAACACCTTGGTTGTTTTTTTACATTTATCTTTTCACCTAGCCATTTGGTTGCAGATTTGCAGCAGAATGTCTTTGAGATCATTGTTTAATCTGTTATGTTGTTGTTCATCTGAGGTTGTGTGTACCCAATTTGAGCCAAGCTTTATCTGTCAGGCAGATGGCTTCACGTTTGATTCAAAAATACTTTGGTACACAAAGGAAAGGTCCTGTGGACTTGCTGTGGATGGTCCTTTCTAATTGTACTCTCATGAACATTAGCATGTAACATGCTAGCAGTGGCCTGAAAAGTCTGAGACGTAGCTCTTGGGTTTTGTGCAGTTTTCCTGAGTATTGCACAGTTTGATCTTTGGGCATATTTGCTGGGATGTTCACTACTGAGAAGATTAGCAACTGCACTGAAGGTTTTCCACTTGACAATCATCTGTCTCTCTGTAAAATGATGGGCGTCTAATTGTTTGGCCTCATTATAGCCTCATAACTTTTCCTAGATTGATGGGAAGCAACCATTTCTTCTCAAA
>NW_005187703.1:576472-580485 GCF_000239375.1 Pundamilia nyererei | reverse complement strand
TGTATCATATCAGTGTTATACATGATAACATGTGATATATGTATGTAATATGTAGTTCATCTGACGGTGTATTTACCTCATTTTAAGACCTGCTAAGAAACAGATTGTTTTTATGGTATTTTTTTTTTACTATGACTACAAATAAGGATTTTAGCCATCTAGAGCAAGGCAGAGTGAAAGATGGAAAACAGAACATAGAAAAAAAACAGAGGTTAACGTTATTTATTGTCTCAAAATATCTCAAAACACCCACAGATCAAACTGGAAGAGGACTTACACCCTGTAACAAAAGAAAACGGCAAATGAATGAAAGAGAAAATCAGAGAGATAAAGGCTGAAAAAAGTAAGCATACCTCTGAAAACACTCTGTAAACTACACGCGATTGGACGTTCAACCCTGTTATTTCAGTCCGTGTTCGTAAAGACCATTTCAACGTGCAAAGCTGTCAGGTCAAAATTCCTCGCTACGTAACACGTCAGCCAAAACTGTCATGCACTGTTTCGTGAACTGTTCATGGAAAAAAAGTGTGACGCGGTAGCTCTGATTGCATTCAAATACTGTAGTAATTTTAAAAAAGAGAAACAACCTCTCTATAGGAGTTTATTAATAAGGTAATAACTTTTTATTTTTATTACTTGTCGTCCTTTCCAACGTCTTGAGACAATGTTCCACATTTTGACTGGCTCTGCAGGACATGGCTGGCTTTTAACTAATGCAACATTGCAGTCAAGCGACGGTTCGGCAGTCCAGTGCTATGCTGAAAGTTACGAGTTACCAGAAAGTCACAAGTCAACATGGTGGGAAGTAGATAATTTCCTGTTATTATTATTATTATTACTTGATTTGGAAACGTTTCATTTAAATATAATGTGTCTGACTGTTGCGCCACACAAACTCTGTGCTAGTTTGTTGGGGTCTGGTCGCCCTGGTCAGCCTGTACAGTCTGCTTAGTATTTGATATCAAACACCGATGTAGCTTAAAAGCAAATACAGTTTCCACAAAGTGCTGCTCACGGAGTTCTGTTTTCCTTCGTTTCCCCATTTTAACAAATCAGCTGGTGTGTTACGGAATATGACATATTTTAAATATTGTCACAAACGAGAGGAAGCGTTGGTGAATATGTTTATTGAGACTGGGATATCTACACAACTGTGTGAGTCAGTTGCCTTCAAAAAGTTTAGCAATGCATCCGGTGCTGCAAGAGTTAATAGTCTTATTGCGGCCAAGATATCTTTTACAGTTGCCTGCTATCAATGGTTGTTCATCTGCCCTCATTTTTTATTTTTTTAAAGAACCCATAGGTGGGAATGTGAGTTGTCTGTCTCTGCGTGTTAGCCCTGCGACAGACTGGCGACCTGTGCAGGGTGCAGGGTGTGGTAGCTGGAATAGCAACATACCCAAGGATAAGCAGAAGAGCGTGACTGATATGATGAAACTGGGATTTTGTTGCACTTAATTATTGCAAACAACTAAAAATATAACTGAAACTAATCAAAACTAAACTGAAACTAAGGATTTTCAAAAAAATAAAAACTGAACTAAGCTAGCAAACAATTGGTAAAAACGAATTAAACCTGATATAAAATTGAAAATCTGAAGTCAAACCTAAATAAAAACTCTTTTTTTTCGACTTTGCTAACGAAACAACTTCATCCTTAAGTGTTTTTGACGGGGCTACAGTAGATGTGATGTGATTCGAATGTGTTTTTCTCAATTAAACAACATATTTATATCAACAATTCACAGTTAGATTTAATCTCAATATTGAGCGTTTCAGTTAAAAGATACCAAATACAAGTTCACTACTCACAATCAGCTCCAGGGCTCGTCTTATGGGAGACTGTATGTCCAAAGATTTACTATTTTGTGTCAGTTTTTACACGCTCTAGTCAAAAGCACCACTTTAAAAACATTACCTTTTAACAGGAAACAGCACTTTGTTTTGACATCAAGAATTCATTTAGTGATTCATAAAAAAATGATTCGTGTATTCTTCGGTTCTCTCACATCCTCGAGGTGAAGTCCATTCTCCTGACCAGGGACCTGCTTACTTCAGAAACTGAACGACAACCTGGACACAAACACACAAAACCATGTTTGTCAAATAGTCTCCAGTGATGACAAAGTCTGAAATCTGAACTGATGTAAATGTAACAAGACTCAATCAGGTTAAATATATTGATACAATAAAACAGCTTACTTCATCTTGTGTTTTCAAGATTGGAGGAACCAAATATTCTAGAATAATTTCTCCACTTTTAAGAACATATCACAGTCTTTGACTTTAATGTTTTAGTTCTGTTAATTATACATTTCTAATCAGTTTGTTTTCATATTCCTTCTTCCATCTCTCATTCCCAGCAGAAAAACACGCTAATCAAAGTCATATTCTGAGGCTGACTGAGAGAAAGTCTCCGAGCTTTAAAGTATTTAAGGACTGGGCAGTGGGAATGTTTCACTTAATACTTCATTATGTTTTTTGTGGATTCTTCAGTTTAGAGAATTACATGGTGTCAAAATCCTGAAATGAAAAAAACCCCATCACTACATATCAATGAAATTAATATAAAACAATTGCAGTAAAAAGGCACATGTAATGTAAAACTAGCAAAGCAGATCCACATAATAAAACAAATGTTAAAGCTTCTTAATAAAAAACAAAGATCTATTTGAGCTGCATCATCAACACATGCTGATCACAGAGCTCTACAATCAGAACAATCAGAGCTTTATATTCATGTTTGAACTTGGCTGAAGGTCGACAAATATCTTATCCATGGCGTAGAGACAGAGACACTGAGTCTTCACCTGGAACTCCATGCTACTGTTTTGGGATATTGTGGGTGAAAACCAGCAGGAGGCAGCAGAGACCTGAGCAGACCTGGCATACACAGGCCTCCTCTGTCTGTCATACGGCAGATATAGTAAAGATGGGCCTAATCTGGGTTGTCTTTTCTTTTAAATCCGTTTATTGAAGATTGTTTTTATCCTTGCATCCTTGTTTATGCATTTAGTCATAGACATTGGCAGCATAGAACATCTAATGATTGATTCCACAACAGTTCATTGTTGGCATGTAGTTTGCACAATTCATCTGTTTTTGGAGTCATTTTAACAACAGATAGGTAAGGCTGTCTTTG
Source organism: Pundamilia nyererei (assembly GCF_000239375.1). NCBI lineage: Eukaryota > Metazoa > Chordata > Actinopteri > Cichliformes > Cichlidae > Pundamilia > Pundamilia nyererei. The sequence goes on along the minus strand of NW_005187703.1, from coordinate 577,343 downwards.
GCAACATACTATATAATTCCTTTTTAACAAATTAAGATAAATTGCTGCTTTCTGAAACCAAACCTTAACCCTAGTCTTCTCTTTAACATACACAATGTGCTTTTTTTGTCCACATTTGTGTTTATATTCAACGGGTTTGTAAAAATAGTTTATAAGTGACTTTTCTGCAAAGTACATTTCCTGTGTTCTTGTTACCTGACAGGGCCATAGCCAGTCGCAGTTCATCTTTCAGAAGCTCCAGAAGCTCAATAACTCCTTGTTCTCCCTGGGCAGACATAGAAAACCAAGATGATGTTTTTATAAATAACCATCTTTATTTTGGAGCCCAAAAATGTGATGGTGGAAAAAAGCTACTGAAGTGCTTCACCTGACAGGCAAGGCCCCACAGCACAGGTCGACCAATGAAAACAGCCTTTGCTCCCAGAGCTAAGGCCTTTAGGACGTCTGTCCCGCGTCTCACTCCTCCATCCATGTAGACTTCACATCGACCCTGCACTGCCCTCACCACCTCCTCCAAGGCATCTAGCTACACACACAAAACACACAGTGATCAACTACAATGACAATTATTAACTCAAATCATATCCTCAAATTCTAATGTATCAATGTTCCAAATGAATTTGGTATAGATGTTTAACATTTTGTTCAAGCACACGTCAAGAAATAACACTAGTGTTGACCTAAAAAGGAAACTAAATGTCTACAGGAACTAAAGTTAGCAAATACTGAAAACTCCGACAAGAATTCAATAAAACTTGAAAAGAAAAATAAAGATTTCTAAACTAAACAAAGAATTAATCTAAAGCAGGGGTGTCAAACTCAAACACACAGTGGGCCAAAATTCAAAACTGGAACAAAGTCGCGGGCTAAC
>NW_005187703.1:574492-576452 GCF_000239375.1 Pundamilia nyererei | reverse complement strand
ATCTAAAGCAACAACTTCACAAACAGTAAACCAGGTATCACCTAGAATAAAAGACAAATTGACTCCAATCCAGACGAAAACCAAAAGTACACGACACAAATTACAAACTAAATGAACTTTAACAAATAGTAAGGAAATCTGTGTTTGGTTGATTATTCATTGCAACCACGTTTCCTGGCAATAAACAGTCTTTCCAACAGTAAGATTCATTTCCCCTTAAATGTTGCCACATTCTTAAAGAAAATACATCGATGGGTTGAGCAGAGGACTTACGTCCTCTCATACACCCCTTCGTACATCAAATTACTTTTTGCACAACCCATTGTTGCATTTGCCTGCATTGTTCTGTTCTGTCTGGTGTTGCACCGTCTTTGTTTTGTTTCTGTTGCAATTTTTGCACACTTGCACTTTATGTATTCCTGTGTTGATTGCCTGTTAGCACCCTGGTCTTTGAGGAACGTTGTCTCGCTTCACAGTATACTTCACTACCACTGCACATGGCTGAAATGACAAGCCACTTGACTTAAGTGACTTGACTTGTTTTGAGCTGCTGGTATCCCAAGTGCTGACAATTAAGAGTCTGATTGGTGCCTGAGTGAGCATGTCAGCAGTCAGTTGGTGTCTGCTCCCATCATGCCAAGTTTGACTGATCTGGATAGGGCCTGTGCCAGAGGGCATTTTCAAGCTGCTGTTCCTAAAACAACCAAAACCCCCAAATTACAGCATTATTTGGAGTGCCCTAGTACCATCTTCAAATTGAAGGCCAAGTTGCATATAACAGGGGGTGTCAGACACAGGCCATGAAGTGGGCGTCCCAAGATGACGACACAGGAGACATAAGCAGCCTTCAACAGATTTGCAGTCAAGGTTTTCAGGACAATATGGTTGACTGCTCTCTACCCAGACAATCCAGAACAAACTGCACACAGCCAATGTCTGGTCTCTGCCAGGAGTCCTGCCATGACTGCCCTTCATCTTCAGGCCCATATTTCAGCGATGAGTCCAGATTCTGCCTATGGCAGGTGGACGTGGGTGGGTAGAAGTGTGGAGAAGACTTGTTGAATGCAATACTGAGGGCAACATGTTTTGGTGGAAAAGGTGTGATGATGTGGGGTGCTGTCTCCCACAAAGAGACAAGGCTTGCCATCATCTGAGGTGTTAGAAAGCGCACCGTTTACATGTTGGTTATTTCTCTGTAGTATTATGTTTCATCCACTGATAGTCTGTGAAAGCCATCTCTTACTGGAGCTCCTTCAATGCACGACCTGTGTTTGATGCCATGTGGTGAATGTTTATAATGTCTACCTTCTCCCATTACGGCTGCTGATAGCACACATCTTTTGCCCTTTTTACTGGATAGCTGTATTTCCTTGGTTAACTGCTCTGTGTGAATGCCAGAAGGTGAGTTCTGATGATGTCATGTAGATTAAATATTAGCACATGTATTTGTTCACTTGTGTATACACTAATCTTATGCTACTAAGCTAATTTATGCTAGTTTTAACCCTCCTGTTAGGTGATCGTTTACGTTACTGATACATTTGATTGCTGAATACAGTCTTGTTCTGTAATCTTAGTTCTAGGATTATGTTTGTGTATAGAATATATGTCGCTTGCTTGCTGTACTGATTGTTTAGTTGTTTGTATTATTACTACAGACCACAGCAGAATCAAGCCTAACCGAACCAAGCTGCACCACTTTAGAGGACATGTCTCCACTGTTCTGTGCCTGTCCTTGTCAGGAGGCAGTCTCTATGCAAAGCAATATTAAGACGAGATTGACAATCCTTTATCTCCATAGTCTGGAACCAAACTCCAACCACGCTTGTGCCCACAGAGTGGGTTTTTATTACAGACTACCTCCAGTGGAAAGGATGGAATGGTTTCCTGCAGTTCTGAATTTTATATGCAAGGCCACAAGAGAGGCACAAAATGATAACTACAACCAAAGCCCTCAAAG
>NW_005187703.1:572281-574472 GCF_000239375.1 Pundamilia nyererei | reverse complement strand
GTGGAAAGGATGGAATGGTTTCCTGCAGTTCTGAATTTTATATGCAAGGCCACAAGAGAGGCACAAAATGATAACTACAACCAAAGCCCTCAAAGATAAATCACTTCCAAAACCAACAGGAAACATGAACTCAAACTCAAAACTGTCACCGTAACACTGCACGCAGAGTAGGAAATGAGAGTCTTAAGAAAAGTAGATAAGATTTCATATTTAAACATATTTAAGACAATCCTGGGTTCAGCAGTCAGGTCCTTCTTCAGCAGCCCCAGTTTTATCCAAAACAATCATTTCAGTTCACCTCATGCATCTGTGAAGCCACTTTTACTGGATGGACACACCGAGTATAAAAACAGATTCAGGTTATGCATTTTTACAATTATTGTAGTATTATTATTATTATTATTATTATTGTATTATTATTATTATTATTATTATTGTTATTATTATAAGATCAAACATTTAGGGCTGCTTAATGAAAACTTATTTGTCAGAGTTCAATTGCAATCCACCCAAAAACAGAAAAATTCAAATGCACACACACACACACACACACACACACACACACACACACACACACACACACACACACACACACACACACACAGACCGTGGCAGAAACCCCGTCCAGTTGCCGAGCTCCGTGATTGGACACCAGGATGCCACTGACACCACAGTTCACAGCCTTGGCAGCATCCTCACCTGACGCACAAAATCAGAGAAATAAGCTCAGGGTTTCTGTGTGATGAGCATATTCTGTATTTGAATACAGTTACTCTTGATAGCATTGTTTTCCTAGTACACCTGTGAGGAACCAGTGTGTATGTACCTCACCAAATATCTGCGACTTTCATTTTCCTAATACTGCCAAAATATAACCACTGATGTGTGCAGCACTGGATGCTTTAAAGTCTACTTGAAAAGCATCTTAAGTCAAATTTATTTGTATACAACTATCCAGACAAGCCAACTCAGAGGGATAGAAAGGAGTATAAAGATACATGTATACAGGTCATGATATAAACCGTACAAAACTAATCAGAGAAATAGAAAAGTCTTGTTTCTTTTTTGCTTCTAATCGGAAGAGTTGTTTTCTGTGTTTGCAGATCTGCAGTAATATACATTTATTAGAGATTAGAGGTTATTTCTGCAACAACTTTGGTAAAAGGAATGTCAAAACAGTTTATGAAGAGAAGATCCAGTCCTCTGTAGACAACTCTTAGTCTGCTCTCTGACATCTAACTTTTAGACCACAAAAAGGTGAACATGAGGGACCACCCACTAGAAATTAAATGGAATCAAATCAGTTTGCAGATGTGGTTCATTAATAAGCTACTTCCAATAATAAAACGTTTTGAGGCCTGATTTAAACGAAATAAAACTCGATGATTTCAGGTTTTCAGAAAGTTTGTTCCACAGTTGAGGACAAAAAAAGACTAAATGATTTTTCTTTGTTTTTTTCTTGATTGGGGATATTTTGAAGGTCTGTTACTGCGAGTTCAGTACATAGTGTAAGTTACAATGGATGCCTTAGTATTAAGCTGATTCAGTCCAAGTCCATTTAGTTCTTTTTAAACTAGTACAAGAGTTTTAAAATACATCCATTGTGACATCAGATGCTAATGTATAGATTTGAAAACAGGATCAATGTTCTCAACATTTTTGATTCAGCTCCAGCATCTGAATAAGCTGTAGGAGTCAGATCTTTTGCTAAGACCTGTAAGACCTAAAAACCGTTTTATTTTCTATAAACGAGGGTAGGAGCTATGGTCCTGAGTTGATGACATGTTGGAACACAAAGAGGCCATCCCCACACTGTTCCCACATAGTTCTAGGTATGTTCTAGGTATACTGAAGCACGAGTTCCCTTCACTGTAACTAAAGGGCTGAGCCAGCTCCTGAAAAAGAACCCCACGCCAGAATCTTACGTCGGCACAGTGTAGTCAGACAAGTCTCCTGACCACATCCAGACTTGTCCATGGAATTGCCAGACGGACAAGCATGACGCGTCACTTCAGAGGACATGTCTGCACTGTTCGACAGTCTAGTGGCGGAGTGCCCCACAACACTGCACTTTGCATTTGCTCATGTAAGACTTAGATGCAGCTGCTTGGCCATGAAAACTGAGCTGAGAGCCTCCAGGTACCTGATTCCATGTGGCCATGGAAGTGACTGGAACACCTGGATGGGTGAG
>NW_005187703.1:561571-572063 GCF_000239375.1 Pundamilia nyererei | reverse complement strand
TAATATGGTGGATATATTCTCTTTCCTCACTCCGATCTGTGTGTGTGTGTGTGTGTGTGTGTGTGTGTGTGTGTGTGTGTGTGTGTGTCCATCTACCATTTAATACTCCTTTTACAATCACAGGGAGGCGTGTGTGTTTTTTCAGCCACGTGATGTCATCCCAACAGATAGAGGGGTCTATGGCGTTTGCAACATAAACAGCCAGGCCACTGTCATTGCCGTAGTCTCCCTCGGAGAAAGCCAGGGAGGCTGTTGAGAAGTTAGCCATGCTGGAATCACACATGCACAAAGACACGGAGAGAAAGAAGAGTTCAGAGTTGGATGCTACAAAGGAACGTGGTGTAATTACACAGCCTGTACTGTTCTTTTTGTTTCCCTACCTCAGGTGTGGGGGCATCTTAAAGCGGTTGCGCACATCATCCAATCTCTTCCCTAGGTATGGTGTATCCACGGTAACAAAGATGGCTTTATAGCCCGCCTTCTCGGCCCGGCGCACCAACGACAGCGTGAGCTCTCTGTCTTTATAGATGTAGAGCTGCAGCCAGAGGACACCACCACTGCCCAGTGAGGTAGTCATTGCTGACATCACTTCCTCTATTGTTGAGGTGGCCCAGGAACTCAGCATCATCCCAGTTCCCATTGCTTTGCATGCTGTGAAGAAATGTTATATTACTGGTGACAATGGTCTTTTCCAAAGAAGTTTCAAAGGAGGTTATGATCATACTTTAACCTAACTAACCCAACTCAGGTATTCAGTAAAGATCTCGTCCTCTCCCCTTCCTCACCTACCTAATATTTTTTCCATAGATCTCTCCAGTTGCCCTTTGCCCACAGCTATGGAGAAATATTTCACTCACTCTCTTGCTTCCAGTATAATCCGCCCCTTTCCTCTCCTATTGGTGATGTTTTTTCTTTGTTGAACAGAGACAAAGATAGATTTCTATGGCCTCAACAAAATCACAATAAAGAACAAACTCCTAAACACCTCTAAACTCCTACAGGGGCATGTCATACATGTGAAGTGTGAGGGTTGTGATGCCCCAAATGCAGAGGCTTTGAGGCAGTGTAAATTTAATCAAAGACTAGCCGCTTAGTAGGCTGACACAAAAAATGAAAAGATGAAAATAAATTAAACTTGAAAACTAACCTATGAGTAGGGAGCAATGGACCGAGAGACACGAGGGAAATGTCCTCATGTCGGGTTTTGGGTTCTTTTGTTTTTTAAATGATGTGTCACTTTTTATACAGTGATACTTAACACTGAATAATATATTAGTCATGCAAAGACTATAATTATTTAGGATTAAAGAACAAGATAATTATCAGAACAAACTTATAGAAGACCTTGATAACACTATTGCCATATTTTATAGATATATATGTTCTGACAACTGTAATTCCTTCATGTTCCTATGATTTTGAAAGCAATCACATGAATCCATTTGTAAGTAATGTACTTACTTTTTCGGGGGTAGTATTTGTCTTCAATACAGAACTTTCGAATAATCGAATCAGCCACCGTGAGCATGTAGCACACATGAGGCACAGCAGGGAAGAATGTACCTTTTTTATCTTAGTTCTGTTAATTAACTTTTAATCAGGACACAGTGTTTTTCTGTGTGCTGATGCTGTGTTCATGTCTTCAGCGTGCTGGAATATTCATGTTCCTCCCGTGGGGGGCACTCTTGAGTCACACAGAGAAAAAGTGAGTGAGAGTTTTGTCAGACAGAGAAATGACCAGTGTTGGGACCAGAGATGGGCAGTAACGCGTTACTGTAATCTGATTACTTTTTAAAGTAACGAGTAAAGTAAGGGATTACTATTGCAAAAACGGTAATTAGATTACCGTTACTTTCCCGTAGGAACGCTGTGTTACTGCGTTACTAAAACCGTGATTTTCTGCGAGAATGTCTCGTGACAGTGACGTAAGCGAGTGCGCCGTTGGTGACAACAGCTGTGTGCAGATCAACAATGGATCACATATCGAGTGCAGAGAGAGTATGAGCGTGCAGCGTTTAAAGCGTGGAAGTACTGACCTTACTTTGAGTTTGATTCCATAAAAAGTGACAAAAACATTAGTGTCCGCTGTGCGTGGGAAGAAAACTTCTTTTTACAGCGAAAAAACCCCTAAACTTCCAACAAGCACCGAGTAGCTACGACGTAATGGGAAACTCACAGAGAAACTCGCGGATTCTTCCACTGACCACGGCACACCTGCACCAGGGTAAACCTCCGCCTACCCTGCTCCTGCTTTACAGGTGAAAATAGAGCAACAGGACCGCTGAGTCTTTGACTTTATTTATTTTCTGCTGTGTTTTACTTGCATCTATTTGAAAGACTGAGTGTAAACACAAAAAATATTTTATTTTATGAGCTGGAATGTGCAGAAAATAGGTTTAAATGTTAAACTAATTTCTTCCAGTCAGAGAATGTTGCAGATAATTAAATTTTTGCTTGATGCATAAAGTTAAAAGATTAAAACTAATAAAACAAGTTTTAAAAAGAGACTTTTCCATTTGATGACATTTATATGATGGATTATGTAGAAAAAGTAGAATTGGGCTGAGAGATCTATTTATCACCTCTTCAGGTTGTAAATCGTGTTTTTAAAAAGTAACTAAGTAATTAATTACTTTTGAAAATAAGTAATCAGTAAAGTAATGGGATTACTTTTTTGGGGAAGTAATCAGTAATTAGTTACTGATTACTTTTTTCAAGTAACTTGACCAACACTGGTTGAGACTAACGCGTTATTAAGTAACGTGTTACAGTAACTACGTTATTATTGTGGTAACGAGCACGGTAACTAGTTATTATGCCAAAATCAGAAACGCGTTAGTCGTTACTGGGATTTAGATAGGCTCGTTACTCGTTACTTCGTGTGGTGCTATCGCGGAGCTTCCACAGATTCAGTAACATTAGCAAGTGGTGGAGGCAGCAGGTGGATGAAGGAAAAGGGGAGGCAAGAGGAGAGACCCGAGGCGGCCGCCGGTCCAAGTGTGAACTGAACTTCAGGTAAGAAGTTCTGACCTGCAGTCTCTCTGGGTCAGATATGAACCAAGTTTAGGTGGAGTTTATTTTCGTTATTCTGACTTTTTCCGTACTGCGTGCTAGCTAGCATGACGGAGTTTCTACACAGCTGGGTGGTGCTATGAAGTTAATGATGTTGAACTTTATTTTGTTCATAAGTTATTAGAGTTGCCAACCGTCCCGTCTGGTATTCAGAGAAAATATTACGCGTTTCGTGTTGAGGTGAAAAGGAACAGTTTGTTCCGGACTTCAGCTACAATGAAAAAGACACAAAGCTGCAGTTATTCTGTGTCTTTGCTGCACAGCTGCCTCTTCTCCTCTCACCCTCCCTCTCCTGTTTCTACTTCAATCATGAAACTGATCAATGATCAGCTGATCGTCTCTCTTGTTTGTTTATCGCCCACTTTGCGCCAGAAAGAGGAAACCAGCGGATGTCAACAACAACAGCAGCACGTTTAAGCTTGATCAGCTGTTGTTAGTAGAGATGGCACGATACCACTTTTTTATGTCCGATGCCGATATCAAAAATTTGGATATCTGCCGATACCGATATGAATCCGATATAGTGTGTTTTAATCAATAAAACTGTTTTTTAATATCTTGCTGTTTTTTGTATGAGTTCATACTCAAGTTAAAAAAAAAACAATTCCACTCTCACACTGGTGGAGGCAGCTACAGTTGTAGCCACAGCTGCCCTGGGGCAGACTGACAGAGGCGAGGCTGCCATCTCTGGCCATCACCAGTAGACGGTAGGTGAAGTGTCTCGCCCAAGGACACAACGACCGAGACTGTCCGAGCCGGGGCTCAAACCGGCAACCTTCCGATTACAAGACAGACTACCAACTCCTGAGCCACGATCGCACCTTAAAATACAGATATTTGGTTAAAATATCACTAATGCTGGACAAAGGCTATCACCAAGGGATAGGGAAAAGAAGATCCTCCTACCCTGGACCAGTGGACACAGATTGTAGAGGAAATCTACATTATGGAAGAGGTGACACACCAAAGGAAGCTCAGCACGAAGAAAAAAGGACTAAATGGACGCTTTATAAACCAGAACAGCAACAAAAAATTCAGAACAACCGGAAAGGAAAATGTACCAATAAAACTAAAGTGACAAAAAAGGCTCCTGACTCAGAGGATGAATCAAACTTGGCAAAGACTTTTCACTTGCTTGTTTAAGCAATTTTACTGGCAGATGGTCACAGAATAAATCTGTGACAAATGCCAACGATAACACAGTAACAGACAAAACAATGTTTTTGCACCAACAAGGTGATTCCCAAAGTTTCCCAAAGTATCTCAGTAGGAGTATGTCTGAGGAAATAACTGAACCCTGTGATCGACTAAGAAAACAGTAAAATAAAAAGATGAGAAGGCAAAGAATCTTTGAATTGAAATTCTAATTCGAATGTTTTCACTCGGCTTGACTCTGTTATGAGAATGAGACCTTTTTAGCTGTAGTGTGTTTGAGGGCGACTTTGCTTCCACAGAACAATGAGAACAGTCAGGGGTTAAAGTGGGAGCCTGAGATCTGTGCAGTGTCTCACAACTCGCAGTGATGTGTAATGTGAGCTCCAGGACAGGATTTACAAAACTGAATCCAACTAGATAGAAGCAGACGTTTCACAAGCTGTCCTTTACAGCATGCTGTTTGCACCATCTTTATCCACTGGGGATAGCCCACTACCATCCTTATACTGTATACAGTTGTTATAAGGTTGAATTAAGTGGGTTAATCTAAGCATTATCATCTTAAATGCTAAGTAACCTACTGCGTAACATAACTCTGACAATAAGCAGCAGCCTAACGGTGCTTTACTAGGAATTCACCTCAGTACAGCACAAAACTACCAAGTACTTTGATGCAACAAATTGTAGGATGTCTCACAATATGAAAATACATAATTTATGAAAACACCCTGTATACAGATTCAATTTGTGATGAAACATTATGACATTAATGAAATCTTTAAATGTGCAGTTCTTCCCTTCAAATACAACCTCTCGTCTTCCTCTCTTAGCGTTCTGTCTCTGCCTGCAGATACCTGCACGCATTTCTCCTCCTGAGAAATCCAGCAGCTGGACCTTCAGCGAGCATCACACTGTGCAGCAGATCACACAGTTTGTGTGTTTGTTGTTGTTTGTTGAGCCAACAGAAACATTGCCACTTGTTTTATGATTGCTCCTCTTCTGTAGCACCAGATGCAGAAGTAATAACTTACAGACACCTGCACACTCTGGCTGATGTTGTCTCTTCATAGCACAGCTGTACTGTGACAAAACGATCAGGGTTCTTTTATCCATTCATTTTAACTGATTGGAAACCGAGGCTACATTTTTTCCATTTTGTGTTCCCAGTTTTGTGCGTGTGTCTTTAGTGTGTGTTAACCTTTTGCTGTGGCTGTCTCTCCTTCAGGATGAGCCATCCTCTGCATTGCTGTGGCAGCGACGCAGAGCGGCATGCTGAGCTTCTCCCCCAGCACTGAGACAGACAGATCCACTGTAGACACGTCCCTCAGCACTCGAGGAACCAGATACCACCTACACACGTGTGTAATAGTGGAAGAGGTCATTCTACAGTTACACTTCTGCAGCTTCTTTTTACTTACAAAGATTCATTCACACTCTGATGTCCATTGAAAAACGGAGACAGACTGATTCTGAAAAGAAAACACGTTTTTATTTCTACAGCTGGAAGCTTTGGTAGAAGCACATCAATATACAGATATAGACAAAGTACTGGGCTGTTACATTTATCTGAATTACATATTACACAGCTGTTGAAAGCCATTAAGCTTCCAGCGCAGGAGGCTTGGAGCTCTGCAGGTTTGCAGTAGTGTGTTTGTAAAGGCAGCCTGCATGGCTAACTCCTGGATTTTATACACCTGTGGAAATGGCACAGAAAACACTTGGATCCAAAGATAAACAGGTGTGGTACTTATGTCCCTATAGTGTAATTCATCACACATCAAACGTACCAGTTAGCACATAAATAATGTAAAATGATAAAAAGACAAGCATCAGAGTCCAGAGCAGCTGCTGTGTGTAATTTCAGCTTTGGATTCAACACTGTTTGTAGAAATTCTTACTCTGAATGTTCAGTTCAGTATTTTTGTGTTACCACATCACAACGACACGTCTGTGTTTTACCTGTTGAAGGCGGCCACATTGTCAGCCAGTGTCTTTTGCTCATCAGCTCCTGAGCGGTAGTAGTCATACACAGCTTTAGGAAGAGTTTTCCTGGCTTCCTCCTCAAAGTCCGACACACACACGCGCTGCATTGTTTTTCACTTCGAACTACCAGAAAGCTGAAAACTGCAGCTTCTCTGTGATTTGCAATAAACAGAACTAGTTTAATCATTAACCTGCCAGAGGTTTCACAAGCTGTGAGCCTTTCACGTCCTGACTCCTGTGCTTTACGTTTCTCTTCAGCCCTTATTGATGGCATCAGACACGACGCCTCCCAGAGCCTGATTGAGCAGAAGGTTTCTTCCTGTTAAAGCCCAGTTTGTCCTTCCTGTGCTTTGATTGTTTTATTGTTGGGCTCGAGTGTTGCTGTGACTCTGTCCTATAGAAATAAATCATAAATGAATTAAACTCAGAGGAGTTTCTGCTTTGCTCTGTTTACACAAGATAAGGCTGCAGCTGTGAGGATTCCATCTGGGCCTGTGTGTTGCCAGATTAGAGTGTTGCCATGTCTAGTGCTGACTGCCTACGAACTTTGAAACTTCATGTGCCTTCTGTGAACTTTGAACCCAATGATGTTTTCATTAAAAACAGCAGAGAGGTGGTACTTTGTGGATACTTTGTGTCAAACCAGTGATTTATAAGGGTTAGCGTGTTTTGGGGGTTAAAAGCCACAGAAACTCAGTGTTTAGAAAAAATGCGTCTCAGCAGTTCTGATACTCCTGACATGTACGGGTTCACTACAGGTTTTCTCTTGGGCAACGGTCGTCCTTCTCTCCTGGATCGGCTGGAGCTTTCTTTAGGAGTCTTCCCAGCTTTGGCAAAGGTCCAGGTGGGACAACTACATTTACTCAGGGCTAGGGCTGCCACAAACGATTATTTTGATAGTCGACTAATCGTGGCAGCCCTACTCAGGGCCTTCTTGATGTTCTTCTGCCTCCTTTTTGTATTTTCACCACTGAGCAGTGACAACATTTTCTCTTGATAGTCTTTCTGGTTTAGCAAAACTGTGCACATACCCTTGCCTGTCATTACCAAGTGATGTGAGTGCCTTCCTCTCCTCCATGCTGATGTTGGATGCTGGGGGCTTTGCATTGCTGAGACAGGCCGTAGTTGCTCTGCTTCCACTTTTGCAATATTGTTGCAGTTTCGAATTGCAGCTTCTGTGGCTGTGATCAGCTCCGATCAGATTTGTCTCTGCGTCACAGCAAAATTGAACCCTTTAGCAAGGATGTTTTTCTCTGCTTGGGTGAGCTGTCTGTCAGACAAATTCTTCACCCACTTGTCCACATCCATGGTGTGGCATCCTTCTCTCTTCTGGCTGCTGAGGACACTCGCCGTATTTGGCTGTGGTTTACGCTACATGCAGATGAACAGAATCAACTTTTGGGGATTAAATGATGTTTGTACTACTGAAAATCACTTTATCCTTAAAAACCACATAAACAGACATGAAGAAGAATGTGTTTGTAACACTAACATTCAGTAAAAAGGACTCGATGTTACAGTCCCTGATAATGCATTGCTTTAGATGGAGAGACTCTTGAGGGACGGCTGTTATGAGGAAAGGCAGCCCAGAAACTTTGCCAGCAGCTCACATCGTTATGTGCCTCAACTTTCGGTCTTTTACCCAGGCTAATCTGCCATTTTCCCTTCTTGGTTAGGTTTAGGGATTACAGATCTGATCTAGATTATCATTTTAAATTTGGGACACATCATCAGTAGTGGACCTTGGATTCATCAGGTGTTTCGGCCATTATCACTAGACACCCTCATCCAAAGAGGCCCTCCCAAGGTTGATCAGGCCCTGGAGTGTGTCAGTGGTTTATGTTAAATTGTTATTTCTCTTCTTCTTTCTTCTGTCTAGTTTTCTACAGTTTATTTTCTTCTATCTATTCACTGCAACTGAGAAATAATACTTACCTCTTTAGCATTTATGGAGCCTCACTTCTTCAAAGGGATAGAAAAGGTGATAGAGAGAAGTAAGACAAAAGGGACACGATCGGAGAGAGCAGAGAGGAGAGCCGGAAGGGTGGCGCCCGACCTGGCTTCCCGCACCTCCCGACCAGATTGGGCTGTACGCTCTACCTTCCCACTTTCGCCCAGAAAAGGGAAGAAGAGCAGAGGGGAGTAGAGCGGAATATTTCTTTTCTCTCGCAGTTAGCTGACTGCCTTAGGTGCCCAAGTGATGTCAGCCCTTTTTAACCATAGCCAGTGACTGGTCCTCTGATCCCAATCTCTCTAAGCAGCTTTGCTGTTGTGCTGGCAACAAAGCCCCTGCACCCCACTTCCACCGGGCGCACCTTGATGTTCCAGCCTCTGTCCTCTGCCTCAGCTGCCAAGTTGGCATACCGCAGCTTCTTACGCTCAAACACTTCCTCAATTGCTTCCTCCCATGGTACCGTCAGCTCAATGATGTATGCAACTTTTGGGGAGTTAGACCAAAGGACGAGGTCTGGTCAAGTTGTTGTTATGATCTCTGTGAGAAAAATTAGCCTCTGATCCAAGTTCACCTGCATCTGCCAATCCCTGGCAACCTTCAGCGGGCCCAGGTCTGGGGTTGAGGGGCTCGTCCTCGGCTTGTCTCCTTCCCGGGCAAACATTGATGAACACTGACACTCCTCTTGGTTCGTGAAAGGTTGAGCGTTGATGGATTTTCTTTTGCACTCAACTTTCTCAGCTAGACACCTGAGGACCTGGTTGTGTCTCCATGTGTGTCTGCCCTGAGTAAGGCTAGTCCTACAACCAACCAAGATGTGCTTGAGTGTTGCTGAGACTGTACACAGGGGGGAGGATGGGTCCTTTCCAAACCACAGCTGCGGATTTATTGGAGAAGGTAGCACATCGCATGTCGCTCGGATGATGAAACTTAGTCTATTAGACTCCGAGCCCCAGATTTCACTCCATGAGAGTTTCCTCTTTTCCACACTCTCCCAATTCATCCTGCGACCCTGTTTGGCCAGCGCTATGGCTCTGGCATGTCTGGCTGTTTCCTATTGTCGACACACCTTCTACACCACCATTCTTCGACATTCGGTTACAGATGCCCGTTGCCACCGAGGTGTTACTGCGCCAAGACCAAATCCACCTCTGCCCTGTTGGACGTGACCCACCACGTCACGATGCCGAAGAGCAGGTTTGGCCTGTAGCACCGATGTGGCCGGGGTCCACTTCCTCCCCGTTGCTAGGGTGGGAGCAGTGCCTCTCACTATGGGGTCCCGGGAGTCCGTGAGTGACATCTCAAGCCTCACATTTGCACATTTAAACTCTGCAACCAGGCTGGGGATAGGCAATGACAGTATCCCGTCGCTGTAGAGTCCAATGCTGCTGAGGCACTTGGGAAGTCCGAGCCACTGCTTAGCGTAGGAGCTCACTAGCCTCTCTAGTCAATTGGCGTGATTGAGTGAGACCTCGTACAATGTCAACAGCCACAGTAGTCTGGGTAATAACCCAAACTGGAAGCACCAGAGCTTCAGTTTCCCTGGGAGTGTTAATCCGCTTGAGGTCATCAGCCAAGTTCTGTCTTAATTGTTCTAGTTGCCACGTATCATTGAGGTCTGCATTATACCACCGTCCCAGGCTCTTTATGGGCTTCTCTAAGACTGTTGGAATTGGTTCTCCACTGATATAGAATTGCTTGGCTGTCAGTTTTCCTTTTATGATGGAGATGCTGCAAGATTTACTTGGCTTAAACTCCATCCTTGCCCATTGTTTTCCAGGAGCTTCTGTAGGAATCGCCTAGTACATGGTTTTGTTGTTGTAATGATGGTCATGTCATCCATGTAGGCCCTAATGGGAGGAAGACGCTGAAATAGTTGAAGGCCATCCACAAGATCTCTTGTGGGACTGACCCAAAGGCGTTGGCAAGGTCTAAAAAGACCACATGAAGGTCTCTTCGTTCTTTTTTGGCAGTTTGAATCTGGTGCCAGATGATGCTGGCATGCTCCAGACATCCCGAGAAGCCCTCGATGCCAGCCTTCTAAACTGATGTGTCAATATAGTTGTTTCTTTGCAGGAAAGCAGATAGTCTTTGGGCCAAATCACTGAAGAAGATCTTTCCCTGTACATTTCTGGCAAAACTGGCTGATGGATGAAGAGTTCTTCTACTTAGGGATCAGAATACCTCCTGCTCTTCGCCAAGCCTTCTGCCACGCTACCTTCATCAGCTTCCACAGGTACAGTGGGGCAAAAAAGTATTTAGTCAGCCACCGATTGTGCAAGTTCCCCCACCTAAAATGATGACAGAGGTCAGTAATTTGCACCAGAGGTA